>NC_060194.1:40226269-40245198 GCF_021184085.1 Oncorhynchus gorbuscha | reverse complement strand
GGGTCAGGACAGGCAGAGTGGTCAGGCAAGCGGGTACAGGGTCAGTACAGGGTCAGGACAGGCAGAGTGGTCAGGCAGGCGGGTACAGGGTCAGAACAGGGTCAGTACAGGCAGAGTGGGCAGGCAGGCGGGTCAGTACAGGGTCAGGACAGGCAAGGATAAAAAAAAACAGGAGAACGAGAAATAGAGAGGCTGGGAATAGACAGGTGCTGACAGGACAAACGCTGGTAAGCTTGACAAACAAGGCGAACTGACAACAGACAAACAGAAAGCACAGGTATAAGTACACAGGAAAATGGGGAAGATGGATGACACCTGGAGGGGGGGGGTGGAGACAAGCACAAGGACAGATGAAACAGATCAGGGCGTGACACATTCAAGGGTTTTTCTTTATTTTTTTACTAATTTCTACATTGTAGAATAATAGCGAAGACATCAACTCTATGAAATAACACATATGGAACCATGTAGTTGCCAAAAAAGTGTTCAAAATGTATTTTATATTTGAGATTCTTCAAAGTAGTCACCCTTTGCTTTCAAATCAAATCAAATTGTATTTGTCACATGCACCAAATACAACAGGTGTCATGTTTACCTTACAGTGAAATGCTTACTTACAAGCCCTTAACCAGCAATGCAGTTTTAAGAAAAATACCTAAAGAAAAATATTAAATAAAGTAACAAATAATTAAAGAGCAGCAGTAAAATACCAACAGCAAGGCTATATACTGGGGGTACCGGTACAGAGTCGATGTGCGGGGCCACCAGTTAGTTGAGGTAATTGAGGTAATATATACATGTAGTTAGAGTTATTAAAGTGACTTATGCATAGATAATAACAGAGAGTTTAATTGATGACAGCTTTGCACACTCTTGGCATTCTCTCAACCACCTTCACCTGGAATGCTTGAAGGAGTTCCCACATATGCTGAGCACTTGTTGGCTGCTTTTCCTTCACTCTACGGTCCAACTCATCCTAAACCATCTCAAATGAGTTGAGGTCAGGTCCTCTGATGTAGCACTCCATTACTCCCTTCTTGGTTAAATAGCCCTTACAAAGCCCGGAGGAGTGTTGGGTCATTGTCCTGTTGAAAAACAAATGATAGTCCCACTAAGCGCAAACCAAATGGGGTGGCATATCGCTGCAGAATGCTGTGGTAGCCATGCTGGTTAAGTGTGCCTTGAATTCTAAACAAATCACTGACAGTGTCAGGAGCAAAGCACCCACACACCATCACACATCCTCCTCCATGCTTCACGGTGGTAACTACACATGCAGAGATAATCACCTACTCTGTGTCTCACAAAGACATGGCGGTTGGAACCAAAAATCAAACATTTGGACTCATCAGACCAAAGGACAGATTTCCACCGATCTAATGTCCATTGCTCGTGTTTCTTGGCCCAAGCAAGTCTCTTCTTATTATTGGTGTCCTTTAGTAGTGGTTTCTTTGCAGCAATTTGATCACAAAGGCCTGATTCAAGCAGTCTCTTCTGAACAGGTGATGTTGAGATGTGTCTGTTACTTGAACTCTGTGAAGCATTTATTTGGGCTGTAATTTCTGAGGCTGTTAACTCTACTAAACTTCTATCCTCTGCTTGATGGTTTTTGCGACTGCACTTGAAGAAACTTTCAAAGTTTTTGGCATTTTCCAGATTGACTGACCATGTCTTAAAGTAATGATTGACTGTCGTTTCTCTTTGCTTATTTGAGCAGTCCTTGCCATAATATGGACTTGGTCTTTTACCAAATAGGGCTATGTTCTGTATAACACTCTTCTTAACACGCTCAAACGCATTAAGAAGGAAAGAAATTCCACAAATGAACCTTTAACAAGGCACACCTGTTAATAGAAATGTATTCCCGGTGACTACCTCATGAAGCTGGTTGAGAGAATGCCACGAGTGTGCAAAACTGTCATCAAGGCAAAGGGTGGCTACTTTGAAGATTCTCAAATAGAAAATACATTTTTGATTTGTTTAACACTTTTTTGGTTACTACATGATTCCATATGTGTGTTATTTCATAGTTTTGATGTCTTCACTATTGTTCTACAATGTAGAAAATAGTAATAACAAAAATGAAAGAAAAACCCTTGCATGAGTAGGTGTGTCCAAACCTTTGACTGGAACGGTATATTATAATATCATCATTGGTATCTTAAAATCATTGTAATGTGGTTAACTTTAAAAATTGAAACAGAAGTTATTCAAATCTTAAAGATCAAATTTAACCAGAGAGCTCCCTTAGATCATGGGAAAAGGCCACACTTGACTGTTGAATCATTCCCACAGTGAACGGCTAGGCCTGCTACGCTATGAAACCACACACTATTGCAGAGAATTTGATGTCACCGGCCGCAATTGATATGGTGAAAACAATGTGTGGGGAGGCAGAGAAATTCACATCAATACCTAACAATGTTAAACAACTCAATTATGCTGTGACTGAACGACTCAGAAACTCCCCAGCTGATGCTCTTCAAATGGACGTTAGCGGTGAGGGCCGAGATGCCCATGCATTGACTTTTGTCGGGGGATGCTATTCGCAAGGACATATTGTTCCATCTCACGATTCCTGAGCATGAACGACATAGGGAATGTTCAGTGTGCTGCGAAAGAAAACAAACAGATTCCGTATGGGATCGAATGGTGGACTTTTGCACAGATGGGGCCCCATCTATGGTGGAACAGCGGGTAGGCCTCTGCACTCTAGTTATGAATGTCTCCCTCTGCAGTATGGATGGACTGTATGATACACGGGGAGCATTATATGAGCTAAAAATATTCCATTTTAGTTGGAACGGCGTGCAAGACAAACGGGCCTATTATATATAATGAATATGAATTCAGAGGGCAGTAATTATTCAATATTAAAGTATTGGACCTCTCACTAAAGGTTCCAGGCATACAAAAGTTCTACTTAAATCTGAACTGGTTCTCTAGCAGATCAGTATGAATGTCTCAGCCCATGTTCAAAAATGGTCTCTTCCCTTTATTTGGATTACAACCGTTCACTTTCAGGGTTTGAAAATGACATAATCTCCAAAATATCACTATTTTTAAAACAAGTTATAGAAATGTGGTTGCATTTTCAGTTTAATCCACCAGAAAAGACTAAACAAATATTATGAGAAATATTATGGTTAAACTCAAATATACTAGTAGATTAAAAAATAAAAAATTAAACATAATTTTTTAGAATACAAAAAAAAAGTATCATCTTTGTAAATTATATCATAAATAGGACTGGTGGAGTTATGGTACACATGCAGCTAACAAAAATATATGGAAATGTCTGCTCTACTCAAAATTCCCAAAAAACTACAGTAATTGTAGCATTACCTCAAAAATGGAAGAGGCAAGTGGAAAAAAGAAAAAAGTAAGGAACTTTTATGTCCCTGCATAAAAAACAACAACATTGGCTAAAGAAAATTGTGATAAATAAACAAGCATACCGGTTTCATTATATGACAGCTGTGCCATATAAATAGCTAAATAGTTGGGAAGAGATTTTCGACGTACCGATTCCATAGCCCATAACTGATACACAAAACAAAGCTGGATTCCAATTTATTTTAATGTAAATTATTATAAACTTTTTGCAACCAATAACATGCTGGAAAGGGACAGAATCATTAGATAATTTGTTTTGGTACTGTACGTATGTACTGTAGCTTGTATTTGGTCAGAGATTCAGGAATGGCTGAAGAATTGCAAAATTTACCTGGAGCTAACTCTGCAAATAGCATTGCTGGGTGATTTAAAAAGTCATAGTCAATCGATCAATCGATCAATCGATGCTTGATATAATACTCTTAGCAAAAATGTTTATCTTTCATTTACAATAATAGTATTCAGACCGATTGACTTATTCCACAATTTGCTACTTATTTTAAAATGGATTAAATAAATAAAAATCCTCCTCAGTCTACACACAATACCCAATAATGACAAAGAGAAAGCACGTTTTTAGAAAACTTCTTACAAATAAAAAACATAAATGCCTTATTTACATAAGTATTCAGACCTTTCACGATGAGACTTGAAATTGAGCTCAGGTGCATCCTGTTTCCATTGATCCTCCTTGAGATGTTTCACCAACTTCAATGGAGACCACCTGTGGTAAATTCAATTGATTGGACATGATTTGGAAAGGCACATACCTGTATATATATATATGGTTCCACAGTTGACAGTGCATGTCAGAGCAAAAACCAAGTCATAAGGTCAAAGGAATTGTCCGTAGAGCTCCGAGACAGGATTATGTCGAGGCACAGATCTGGGGAAGGGTACTAAAAAATGTTGGCAGCATTGAAGGTCCCAAAGAACAGAGTGGCCTCCATCATTCATACATAGAAGAAGTTTGGAATCACCAAGACTCTTCTTAGAGCTGGCCGCCCGGTAAACTGAGCAATCTGGGAGGTGGGCCTTGGTCAGGGAAGTGACCAAGAACCCGATGGTCACTCTGACAGAGCTCCGGAGTTCCTCTGTGGAGATGGGAGAACCTTCCAGAAGGACAACCATCTCTGCAGCTCTCCACCAATCAGACTTCTATGGTAGAGTGGCCAGATGGAAGGAGGGTGTGAGGATGTTTTTCAGTGGCAGGAACTGGGAGACTAGTCAGGATCAAGAGAAAGCTGAACAGAGCATAATACAAAGAGATCCCGCCCCAGAGCGCTCAGGACCTCAGACTGGGGTGAAGGTTCACCTTCCAAAAGGACAACATCCCTAAGCACACAGCCAAGACAACGCAGGAGTGGCTTTGGGACAAGTCTCTGAATGTCCTTGAGTGGCCCAGCCAGAGCCCGGACTTGAACCCGATTGAACATCTCTGAAAAGACCTGAAAATAGCTGTGCAGCAAAGCTCCCCATCCTACCTGACAGAGCATGAGAGGATCTACAGAGAAGAATGGGAGAAACTCTCCAAATACAGGTGTGCTAAGCTTCAAACCCAAGAAGACTCGAGACTGTAATCGCTGCCAAAGGTTCTTCAACAAAGTACTGAGTAAAAGGTCTGAACTTATGTATGTAAATGTAGTAATTCAGTTGCAGTAGTTTGTCATTATGGTGTAGTGTGATGTCATTATGGGGTATTGTGATGTCATTATGTTTGTAGTGTGATGTCATTATGGGGTATTGTGATGTCATTATGGTGTAGTGTGATGTCATTATGTGGTATTGTGATGTCATTATGGTGTATTGTGATGTCATTATGGGGTATTGTGTGTAGATTGATGAGGGGAAAAAATGATTTAATCGATTTTAGAATAAGGCTGTAATGTAACAAAATTTGAAAAAAAGTCAAGGGATCTGAATACTTTCCCAGTGCACTAGATGGGAGGGGTTGAGTGGAGCTGACTAAAAACAAACTAAATATAACTATTGTATTATATACTGTGTCCGTAAAATGTATTTAGTATTAGCTGGAAGTAGAAGCCTCAGTGTTGTTGTCCATTAGTTTACTCCAATTACAGGGGCTAAAGTAGGGTTACAGGGACATAATAAAGGAAAATATATAAAAGCACTCCACCAAATCAGGCCTTTATGATTGAGTGGCCAGGCGGAAGACACTCCTCAATAAAAGGCATATGACAGCCCGCTTGGAGTTTGCCAAAAGGCACCTAAATGGGTATTGTGTATAGATTGATGAAGGGGAAAAAAAACTATTTAATCCATTTTAGAATAAGGCTGTAACATAACAAAATGTGGAAACAGTCAAGGGGTCTGAACTTTCCGAATGCGCTGTATATACAGTATTTACAACAAAAAAAGTGGGGTATTGGAAATGATTCAGACAATTGTGTTGGCGGAAGCCCCTATCTATCTGCAGTATTGAAGCTGATCACCCCCTTCAAAAAAATGAAACACAAAAAATAGATTTCTAAAACGAATCCAAATTTGATTAAATCCCATATCTATTGGGTGAAACACCAACAGTGTGCCAATTACAACAGCAAGAGAAGGACAACCAGTGTGCCATTACAGCAGCAAGAGAAGGACAACCAGTGTGCCATTACAACAGCAAGAGAAGGACAACCAGTGTGCCATTACAACAGCAAGAGAAGGACAACCAGTGTGCCATTACAACAGCAAGAGAAGGACAACCAGTGTGCCATTACAACAGCAAGAGAAGGACAACCAGTGTGCCATTACAACAACAAGAGAAGGACAACCAGTGTGCCATTACAACAGCAAGAGAAGGACAACCAGTGTGCCATTACAACAGCAAGAGAAGGACAACCAGTGTGCCATTACAACAACAAGAGAAGGACAACCAGTGTGCCATTACAACAGCAAGAGAAGGGCAACCAGTGTGCCATTACAACAGCAAGAGAAGGGCAACCAGTGTGCCATTACAACAGCAAGAGAAGGACAACCAGTGTGCCATTACAACAGCAAGAGAAGGACAACCAGTGTGCCATTACAACAGCAAGAGAAGGGCAACCAGTGAAGAAAAAAACACCATAGTAAATACAACCAATATTCATATTTATTGTTACATTTGCACTTGAACTATGTTCACATTGTTACACTGTATATACGTATATGACATTTGAATTCAATTGAATTGAACTGAGACAACGAGAGAGTGAGAGAGACACAAAGAAGAGCTTCCCAGACCAGGGGGTAATTATTTGACAACAGACACACAAGGACAACACAATGAGAACCAGAATCATCTTGAGGGCCTGAGAGACACAAAGACCCAAATATAACGACGCTCTGTAAAGGGCTCACATTACCTGCGTCCCGAATGAAACCCTATTTCCTATGTACAGCGATATTTTTTTAAGGAACCAGTAGTGCATTTATGTAGGAAATAAGGTACAAACCAGATATTATCTGGGTACACGATAGCTTTAGTAACAGAACAGAACACTGTGTCTGGAACAGAGTCTGCCCAATTAATTCAACTCAATGAAAGGATGGCCAAAATGTATTTCTGTTGTTTGGATGATCGTATTCATCAACAGTTTTTTTAATTTTTTAAAAAAGGATGCGCAGGCATCAAGGTTATTCCTAGCAGATTATTACAGTGACTAAAGTCTATTCAGGATGACTGGAGGAGATTCCAGTCTTGCCATCTTCATCTCTCATATCAATCTATCGTAAATATTCCATCCTATGCTGCAAAGATTGTTGTCTTATGTCCCCCTGGACGAAGAGGACTTACAGATGTAGGATCTTAATTTGCCAGTTTGCTACAGCAGGAAAATAATACAGCAACAAAGGACATTTGTGGGTGATTTATTATATTATTAATAATGGACATTTTGTAGGGGTTGATACATTTTTCATTAGGGCAACGCAAGTCTGAAATTCTTCTACTCCTTGAGTTCACTGCCCCTCATTGACTATTAGCTTTAAGTATTGTGAGTCGCTGCACGTAAATTAAACAGTAGAGCACTCAAAATGAGTACCAACACGTATTCTAGTCCAAGTCAAGCACTGTAAACATGCAGTATGATGCAGCATATCCCAATACATGAATGGAAGCTCATCTCTGCTGTTAAACCAGAATCATCTCTGAGGTCCCTGCAGGAGAGTCTGTCTCACTGGGATTGATCCCTAAAACACAGTGACAAAGGGACCTCTGAAAACACACCACTTTACCACTCAACCTGTGTGAATGACAGGTCATCACGGTTCATCCACTCTTCAGAAAGAAACTCTAGGTTGTGAAGTTAACATCAGAGCTTTAAAATGTGTAAGTCGCTCTGGATAAGAGCGTCTGCTAAATGACTTAAATGTAATGTAAATGTAAAATTCAACAGCAGTCTCTCAGAATTATTATTATTTTTAAATGCAGGAATGTTATAGTGGTGGAACTGTACAAATAGACACTGTGTCTGGTACAGTTAGTCCTTCTCCAGAGGGTAGCAGAAAAGTCCTCCTTTCCTCCTCTACTAAACTGCAGACCCAGCTAGCACAGAACGTTCCTGTAACGTTTCCTAAAAGTTCCCGAGAATATATATATTCCACAGAACATTCTGGGAACATTGTGGGAAAGTTATTGTTCTAAGAAACAAAGTAAAACCTTTAAGGAGCGTTGCTATTTTCGGTGAGGTAGAAAAACATCGTTCTAAGAACGTTCAAATAACCTCATAAAATGTTTGTTTTTGCGGGGGTGTGGGAATTACACCTTTTACATAACATTTCCCAGTGGTAATTATTTATTATTATACAACAATGCCCCCCTCCCCCCAAAACAAAACCACATTGTTTATCATTAGGGATGCAGCAGAGAGTGGTATGACCTGGTCTAACACCCAACTGATGTACATTTTGAAATGTATTCTAAGATAAGAAAGATCTTAGCTGAGAATTAATCAAGGATTCTAATATTTTGGCTAGGCAAGAACAGTTAGAAATAGGGCAGTAATTATTTAAGTCACAAGGGTCACCACCTTGGTGAAGGGGGCAGTACATGGGCCACCTTCTAAACATTGGGGATAGTACCAGATATAATCGTCAGGTTAAAAATATGGTTTAATGATTCAGCTATTAGGGGGGGGGGGATATTTGTTTTTAAAGCAGGGCATCTAGCACATCACAGATAGTACATTGCTGAAATGGAAACAAAGATTCAATAGAGGTTGACATGTTAACTGTCAAGTCAGTTAGAGAGAAGGGCAGTCGGTGTGTAATGAATGGAGGGGAGACAGATTTCAAGGGCACAGCAACTGTTGATTGCAAAGGATCACAGGAGGAGCACGGTAGCTGGGTTCAGGGGCAGGAGAAGGTCATACACAGCACGGTAGCTGGGTTCAGGGGCAGGCAGAAGGTCATACACAAAGACGGTAGCTGGGTCCAGGGGCACAGAAGGTCATACACAGGAGGACAGGTAGCTGGGTCCAGGGGCAGGCAGAAGGTCATACACAGGAGGAGGCAGGTAGCTGGGTCCAGGGGCAGGCAGAAGGTCCACAGGAGGAGGCAGGTAGCTGGGTCCAGGGGCAGGCAGAAGGTCATACACAGGAGGAAGGTAGCTGGGTCAGGGCAGGCAGAAGGTCATACACAGGAGGAGGCAGGTAGCTGGGTTAAGGGTAATGCAAAGGTCAAAACAGGAACAGCAGTAGCTCTCAGGGGCAGGCAGAAGGTCATAAACAGGAGGAGGCAGGTAGCTGGGTCCAGGGGCAGGCAGAAGGTCATACACAGGAGGAGGCAGGTAGCTGGGTCCAGGGGCAGGCAGAAGGTCATACACAGGAGAGGGTAGCAGAAGGTCCACCTTTCCAGGGGCAGGCAGAAGGTCATACACAGGAGGAGGCAGTAGCTGGGTCCAGGGGCAGGCAGAAGGTCATACACAGGAGGAGGCAGGTAGCTGGGTCCAGGGGCAGGCAGAAGGTCATACACAGGGGGAGGCAGGTAGCTGGGTCCAGGGGCATTCTGAAGGTCAACACAGGAGGAGGCAGGTAGCTGGGTCCAGGAAAGGCAGAAGGTCAAACACAGGAGGAGGCAGGTAGCTGGGTCCAGGGGCAGGCAGAAAAACACAGGAGGAGGCAGAGCTGGGTCCAAAGAAGGTCATAAAAGGCAGGTTTTTGGGTCCAGGGGCAGGGAAGGTTACACCTTTACATAACATTTCCCAGGGGCAGGCAGAAGGTCATACACAGGAGGAGGCAGGTAGCTGGGTCCAGGGCAGGCAGAAGGTCATCACAGGGGAGGCAGGTAGCTGGGTCCAGGGGCAGGCAGAAGGTCATACACCCAGGACTGAGGTAGCATTTTGCAAAGGTCATTCTACAGGAGGAGGAGCTGGGTCCAGGGGCAGGCAGAAGGTCATACACAGGAGGATTCTAATATTTGGGTCCAGGGGCAGGCAGAAGGTTAGAAGGAGGAGGCAGGTATCCAGGGTCACAGGGTCATACCTTTGTGAAGGGGGCAGTACATGGGCAGAAGGTCATAAACAGGGGGATAGTACCAGATATCATGGGGCAGGCAGGTCATACACAGGAAGGCAGGTTTAGCTGGGTCCAGGGGCAGGCAGAAGGTTTTTAGCTGGGTCCAGGGGCAGGGCATCTAGCACAGGAGGCAGATAGTACATTGCTGAAGGGGCAGGCAAAGGTCATACACAGGAGGAGGCAGGTAGCTGGGTCCAGGGGCAGGCAGAAGGTCATACACAGGAGGAGGCAGGTAGCTGGGTAGGTCATACACAGGAGGAGGCAGGTAGAACACAGAAGGGAGGAGGCAGGTAGCTGGGTCCAGGGGCAGGCAGAAGGTCATACACAGGGGAGGCAGCTGGGATGGGGCAGGCAGAAGGACACAGGAGGAGGCAGGTAGCTGGGTTCAGGGGCAGGCAGAAGGTCATACACAGGAGGAGCAGTTAGCTGGGTCCAGGGGCAGGCAGAAGGTCATACACAGGGGAGGCAGGTAGCTGGGTCCAGGGGCAGGCAGAAGGTCATACACAGGAGGAGGCAAGGTAGCTGGGTCCAGGGGCAGGCAGAAGGTCATACACAGGGGGAGGCAGGTAGCTGGGTCCAGGGGCAGGCAGAAGGTCATACACAGGAGGAGCAAGGTAGCTGGGTGCAGGGGCAGGCAGAAGGTCATACACAGGAGGAGGCAGGTTGCTGGGTCCAGGGGCAGGCAGAAGGTCATACACAGGAGGAGGCAGGTAGCTGGGTGCAGGGGCAGGCAGAAGGTCATACACAGGAGGAGGCAGGTAGCTGGGTGCAGGGGCAGGCAGAAGGTCATACACAGGAGGAGGCAGGTAGCTGGGTCCAGGGGCAGGCAGAAGGTCATACACAGGAGGAGGCAGTTGGCTGGGTCCAGGGGCAGGCAGAAGGTCATACACAGGAGGAGGCAGGTATCTGGGTCCAGGGGCAGGCAGAAGGTCATACACAGGAGGAGGCAGGTAGCTGGGTCCAGGGGCAGGCAGAAGGTCATACACAGGAGGAGGCAGGTAGCTGGGTCCAGGGGCAGGCAGAAGGTCATACACAGCAGGAGGCAGGTAGCTGGGTCCAGGGGCAGGCAGAAGGTAATACACAGGAGGAGGCAGGTAGCTGGGTCCAGGGGCAGGCAGAAGGTCATACACAGGAGGAGCAAGGTAGCTGGGTTCAGGGGCAGGCAGAAGGTCATACACAGGGGGTCCAAAAGGGCAACAGTACAGGCAGGGAAAAGGCTAGTAACGTAGTCCGGGAGATCAGGCAGTATGTTGATAACAGGAAATCCGATTGGCTAAAGTAAAGGCATGGAATAGGCAAAAGGCATCGTTAGTGAGGCAGGCAAAAGGCATCGTTAGTGAGGCAGGCAAAAGGCATCGTTAGTGAGGCAGGCAAAAACTATCATTCACAGGAAACCCAGAGCTCCGAAAGCTGTGTGCCACAAAACAAACAATACCTCCCAGTGACGGGGTGCAAAGAACTGAACTAAATAGTGTGTAAATGACCTACAGGTGTGTGAACAGGTGATCATAATTCCGGTGATTGGGATCTGGAGAGTGAGCTGAGTTCAGGGGATGTAGGTGTTTGAGAGTGAGCTGGAAAGTGGGCCTGGAAAGTGAGCTGTGTTCAGGGGACCTACGTGTTTGAGGGTGTGAGTTGGAAGCAGACGTTGCAGTTTGACTGAACAGGGTCAATTAAATCACTGTTTCTCTCAAATAAAAAGCCTACCGAGTGAATGATTGTTAAAAGCATAGTCTATCCCCTTCTTCTCAGTTATGATGCCAGAGGCAGACAGAACTTGCTTAGGCAGGGAACAAGAGGATTTAACACTAGTCCATTTCACTGTTTTCCAACATCTAGAAGGATCACCAGCAGAATCAGAGATATAGCTTTTAAAAAATTAGCTTGATTTAGCTTTCTTAATCAAGATAGTACATATGTTTCTCAATTGTCTGAAAAATTGCCAGTCCATTACTGAGTCAGTTGTGCTTACTTTGGCCCAGGCCTGATAGCTCAGAAGAAAACCAAGGGTTAGATTTATCTTTCACTCTGAAGTGTTTAAAATGTGCATTTATCTGACAGATAAATAAATATGGAGGATACTTTTTCTAGAGCCAACTCAGGGTCAGGAGGAATACAGGAGACAGAAATATATCAGAGTAGAACATGTCACGTGAAAACCCTTGAGGAGTGTATCTTCTTAATTAAAAATGTATCTTCGTAATTAAACGAGGATTAGTATTTTGCTGTTTCATATCTCTAATACATTCAATGGGACAATGATCACTGAGATCATATGTAAATACTCCACTAGGCAAATATTTATGGGGGTTATTAGTAAGAATTCAATCAATCACTAAGGAGTTAACAGGGGTTTTCACATTTAGCCATGGGGGTTTTGAGATCAATTGAGTCAAGAGTAAAATCAATCCATATACTCTTAAATTGATCTGAGGCCAAGGATAGCCAATCCAGATTCAAATCGCCTAAAATGACCAACTCCGTGAACAGAAAAAGGTGTTGAACACTCAGATGTACCACAAATAGCATCCGCCGTGGCAGCAGGATGGCGGTAAATCCCAGCAACAAATAAATGTGTATTCTAGTTTATGGACACATCTACAACCAGGTGCTCAAATGTCTTGGGAACAGAAATTACTAACCAGTTCATTGCATCAAGTCAAAGCTACTGTGGGTCGGTACTGATTCAGTAGATAGCTTTAAGATGGATCAAGACCCATTGAAAGAGCTTGACAGTTCTGTGTGCTGAATATTGAGTCTGTTCCAGGACACCACTTGCATCCCAAATGGCACCCTACATACTACTTTTGAGCATTTGGAATGAGTAACCTAGATCAGCAGCACATGCAGTGAATGATCTTGTGATTAGTCTGTATGACAAATCTCCTGTATTCACATAATGGTTAAGGTGTCAGCTCTACAATATTTAGCAGATGTGCTTATCCAGAGCAAGTCAGACTTTTTTTTCGCACTGGTCCCCAATGGGAATCAAACCCACAACCCTGGCGTTGCAAGTGACATGCTCTACCAACTGAGCCCCACGGGCTTGACAATGCAAATAGTCCGGGTAGCCATTTGGTTAGCTGTTCAGGAGTCTTATGACACCATCTGGAATGCGGTTTTAACCAATCAGCATTCAGGATTAGACCCATCTCCTCCCTCCTTTTCTATGTTCCGTACCTACTAAACATGACCCTGGAATGTGGCAGTTAGTGGCCCTCACAAACCACTAAGAGGTCAAAGGTCAGAGAGCCAGTTCCCACTTCACAGATGTTGTTATTACCTCCCCACAGCTGGATCTAGTCATGGGCCCGGGAGAGGAAGTCAGGGCGTGCGAGGAAGGTGCTGAGAATAGTGCCTTCAGAGAGACATGTGAGGCATTGGAACACCTTTCTTGTCTTTGTGGTTGAATCAGTGCTTGAAATTCACTGCTCGACCGAGGGAACTTACAGATATTTGTATGCTGTTGTACAGAGATGAGGTAGTCATTCAATAATCATGTTAAACACTATTATTGCACATAAGTTGCATGGACTCACTCTATTATGTGACTTGTTAAGCACATGTTTACTATTGAACATATTTAGGCTTTCCATAACAAAAGGGGTTGTATACTTATTGATTCACATTTCATCTTTCCATGTTTTATTCATTTGTAAGCATTTAACAGCATAATTCCACTTTGACATATGGGATATTGTGTATAGGCCAGTGAATACGTTCTGAAGGCACTGCAGATATTTAACATTCTGGGACCAGATTTACTGCATCAATGTATAATAATATGCACCTGTAGTCGATTACCGAGCGTTTTTGAAGGAAAAGACAACTGAACCATGACAGGATCTCCTCTATTTGGGTTAAACCATGACAGGATCTCCTCTATTTGGGTTAAACCATGATACGATCTCCTCTCTTTGGTTTAAACCATGACAGGATCTCCTCTATTTGGGTTAAACCATGACAGGATCTCCTCTATTTGGGTTAAACCATGGCAGGATCTCCTCTATTTGGGTTAAACCATGGCAGGATCTCCTCTATTTGGGTTAAACCATGGCAGGATCTCCTCTATTTGGGTTAAACCATGGCAGGATCTCCTCTATTTGGGTTAAACCATGACAGGATCTCCTCTATTTGGGTTAAACCATGACAGGATCTCCTCTATTTGGGTTAAACCATGGCAGGATCTCCTCTATTTGGGTTAAACCATGGCAGGATCTCCTCTATTTGGGTTAAACCATGACAGGATCTCCTCTATTTGGGTTAAACCATGACAGGATCTCCTCTATTTGGTTTAAACCATGACAGGATCTCCTCTATTTGGGTTAAACCATGACAGGATCTCCTCTATTTGGGTTAAACCATGACAGGATCTCCTCTATTTGGGTTAAATGGCAGTTTGTTTATCTGGAGTACTTCTCCTGTCCTATTCGGTGTCCTGTGTAAATCTAAGTGTGCGTTCTCTAATTATCTCCTCTCTTTCTTTCTCTCTCTCGGAGGACCTGAGCCCTAGGACCATGTCCCAGGACTGCCTGACATGAGGACTCCTTGCTGTCCCCAGTCCACCTGGCCATGCTCCTGCTCCAGTTTCAACTGTTCTGCCTTACTATTATTCAACCATGCTGGTCATTTATGAACATTTGAACATCTTGGCCACGTTCTGTTATAATCTCTACCCGGCACAGCCAGAAGAGGACTGGCCACCCCACATAGCCCGGTTCCTCTCTAGGTTTCTTCCTAGGTTTTGGCCTTTCTAGGGAGTTTTTCCTAGCCACCGTGCTTTTACACCTGCATTGTTTGCTGTTTGGGGTTTTAGGCTGGGTTTCTGTACAGCACTTTGAGATATCAGCTGATGTACGAAGGGCTATAT
Organism: Oncorhynchus gorbuscha; assembly: GCF_021184085.1. NCBI lineage: Eukaryota > Metazoa > Chordata > Actinopteri > Salmoniformes > Salmonidae > Oncorhynchus > Oncorhynchus gorbuscha. Next base: position 40,230,432 of record NC_060194.1, on the reverse strand, counting down.
AAATAAATTTGATTTGATTTGATTAAACCATGACAGGATCTCCTCTATTTGGGTTAAACCATGACACGATCTCCTCTATTTGGGTTAAACCATGACAGGATCTCCTCTATTTGGGTTAAACCATGACAGGATCTCCTCTATTTGGTTTAAACCATGACAGGATCTCCTCTATTTGGGTTAAACCATGACAGGATCTCCTATTTGGGTTAAACCATGACATGATATCCTCATCACTATGGCCTCTGATTTGGCGGACTCACTAAACACAAATGCTTTGTTTGTAAATTATGTTTAGGCATTAACTCAAAATCTTAAGGTTAGGTGTTTAACTTCGAAGGGTTAAGGTTTGGAATAGGCTTAAAACAAAAATCTCAAGAAAAAAAGTATATTTCTGGATTTGAAATTGCAACTTTTGAAATAAGAGGCAGATGCTTACTCCCATCCCCCATCCTCCATTCCCACAATGCCCTAATAAAACAAAACCTACTTGAAGGTAACAGTGCTCACTGTGGCCGGTTTCCGGTTTCCATGTCATCTACCGACATCCTCAAACATGGATGGACGTTGAATGCTGAGTTGTATCACGGGGGACCTGGCTGGAATGGTGAGTGTGTAAGGGGAGTGTTACTCTGACTACACAGTCATTTACAGGCAGAGATCAGAGGATGAAAGTCTTCTTCCATCTCTACGTAGAGTAAACAATCCTGATAATGCCCTCTGATGCCCGATAATGCCCTCTGAATGCCCGATAATAATCTCTGGTGCCTGATAATGCCCTCTGATGCCCGATAATGCCGATAATGCCCTCTGATGCCCGATAATGCCCGATAATGCCCTCTGATGCCCGATAATGCCCTCTGATGCCCGATAATGCCCGATAATAATCTCTGGTGCCCGATAATGCCCTCTGATGCCCGATAATGCCCTTTGATAAAGCCCTCGGATGTCTGATAATGCCCTCTGATGCCCGATGCTCTGATAATGCTCTCGTATGCACGATAATGCTCTCGGGTGCCCGATAATGTCCTCTGATGCCTGATAATTTTCTTATGATGCTTGATAATGCTTTTTGTGGCCTGATAATGTTATCTGATGATAATTCTCTCTCTCTCTCTCTCTCTCTCTCTCTCTCTCTCTCTCTCTCTCTCTCTCTCTCTCTCTCTCTCTCTCTCTCTCTCTCTCTCTCTCTCTCTCTCTCTCTCTCTCTCTCTCTCTCTCTCTCTCTCTCTCTCTCTCTCTCTCTCTCTCTCTCTCTCTCTCTCTCTCTCTCTCTCTCTCTCTCTCTCTCTCTCTCTCTCTCTCTCTCTCTCTCTCTCTCTCAGTCTTTTGTTGTTCCAAGAAAAATAACAGTGACATAATGACAGCTAGTCGTTAATGTTAATGCCATTTCCAATGCAGATAAATGAATCAAAGTCTCAAGATTCAACATATCATGGATGTTTTAAACTATGGAGAAGTGAATACGAATTGAAGAAATTGAAAACTGAAGCCAACTGAAATCAAGACATAGGCACGTTTACCCACACGACTCATCACTCACTACTGGTATGACCACAGAGACGTCAAAAAGAAGAAGATTGTTTCATGCAAAATCATTACAGGCCGGTAAATTGATCTTACGCATTTACACTGTGTTCACATCCTTAATATATACCATTTACAGGACACTGTCCAGAGAGACTTACGTATGAGTTGCCCCGGGAATCAAACCCACAATCTTGGCGTTGCAAGCACCACGTTCTACCAACTGAGTCAAACAGGACCACGTCTATGTGTCTTCTAGTATAACATCCTTTCTGTGTGGTGTGAATGATGGAGAATATCTCTCTTTTCCTCTGAAGCCCGGAGGAGAGGGTGCGATACCTTCAGCAGATACTGAATTTAACCACTTGGTGGTTTAATTCAGTATCTGGAATGAAAACAGTTTTCTAGAGTACCATGGTGTCCTACCTGGTAACACTCCTGAGGTGGGAAAGAAGAAGGGACGGGATGAGGACAAGGAAGACACGAACCTGAGGTTGGACAGGACACAAACCTGAGGTTGGACAGGACACAAACCTGAGGTTGGACAGGACACGAACCTGAGGTTGGACAGGACAAGAACCTGAGGTTGGACAGGACACAAACCTGAGGTTGGACAGGACACGAACCTGAGGTTGGACAGGACACAAACCTGAGGTTGGACAGGACACAAACCTGAGGTTGGACAGGACAAGAACCTGAGGTTGGACAGGACACAAACCTGAGGTTGGACAGGACACGAACCTGAGGTTGGACAGGACACAAACCTGAGGTTGGACAGGACAGGGACCTGAGATTGGACAGGACACAAACCTGAGGTTGGACAGGACAAGAACCTGAGATTGGACAGGACAAGAACCTGAGGTTGGACAGGACACAAACCTGAGGTTGGACAGGACACGAACCTGAGATTGGACAGGACACAAACCTGAGGTTGGACAGGACACGAACCTGAGGTTGGACAGGACACAAACCTGAGGTTGGACAGGACACAAACCTGAGGTTGAACCTGAGGTTGGACAGGACAGGAACCTGAGGTTGACAGGACACAAACCTGAGGTTGGACAGGACACAAACCTGAGGTTGGACAGGACACAAACCTGAGGTTGGACAGGACAGGGACCTGAGATTGGACAGGACACGAACCTGAGGTTGGACAGGACAAGAACCTGAGGTTGGACAGGACAGGAACCTGAGGTTGGACAGGACACAAACCTGAGGTTGGACAGGACACGAACCTGAGGTTGGACAGGACACAAACCTGAGGTTGGACAGGACACAAACCTGAGGTTGGACAGGACACAAACCTGAGGTTGGACAGGACACGAACCTGAGGTTGGACAGGACAGGGACCTGAGATTGGACAGGACAGGAACCTGAGAAAAGACAGGACAGGAACCTGAGATTGGACAGGACACGAACCTGAGGTTGGACAGGACAGGCCACTTGTAAAGTACACATGGAATGCTTTTTAAAAGAAAAGATTAAAAAGATTAAAATATTAAACTGCCAATTATTCCAAATATAGCACGAACAGTGTTGTTCCTGGTAGAGAAAAGATCACTGATAACTCTGTAAAGTAATGTAATTGTGTCCGAGTCTGAAATTGAACAGTACACCAATGAGATTGGTCTGAGGTTACCTGGAGTTCAGGGCTGTCGGCTGTGTATTCCTGTTTCGAATGTGTGTGTGTGTGTATATATATGTGTGTGTGTATATGTGTGTGTGTGTATATGTGTGTGTGTATGTGTATATATGTGTGTGTGTGTGTGTATATGTGTGTGTGTATGTGTATATATGTGTGTGTGTGTGTATATGTGTGTGTGTGTGTATATATATGTGTGTGTGTGTGGATGTGTATATGTGTTTGTGTGTGTGGATGTGTATATGTGTTTGTGTGTGTGTGTGTGGATGTGTATATGTGTGTGTGTGTGTGTGGATGTGTATATGTGTGTGTGTGTGTGTGGATGTGTATATGTGTGTGTGTGTGTTATGGCAGTGGTTCTCAAACTGTGGGGTGGGCAATTTTTAGAGTAGTGCATCATCAGTTCCTCTTGTCATGTCAGTCATTGTCGACCTTAGAGAGATATGTATAACTTGTCAGAAAGGTCAACTCGACCATGTCAACTGTTTTTTAGCCTATAGATATTGTTGTCATTTCTTAGTCACTCAAATATCACATGAGTACACATTAGACATGGCAAATGTATAGAATTGCTGGAAATATACTTTTAACCTGAAATATTATCTCCACCAACAAGAGAGGTGTGAACTGTTTGTCTCATGAACATTACTTGTCACCATAGAAATACACATGGCTTGTGCGCAGGGGGCGATTGGGATGTTCCCCAATCCGGGAAGGGAGGGGGGGGGCCCGGAGTGAAAAAGTTAGGGAACCCCTGTGTTATATTGTATGTGTAATTCAGGGCTGTGTACTCCGGTGTCTACTGATCTGGAATCAGTCTAGTGTTGACTACTGGCTCAGTTCAGCAGGAACAGCAGTGGAGCCCAATCATCATCATCATCATCACTACCAACTCACCCACATGGACATGGGTGGTTTAAGCTAAATGTACGTTGTTAATGTAATTGATTTTAGATGTTATATTTCACCTTGTGGAGTGTTTTTATGAGTAATGTTG
>NC_060194.1:40218023-40226169 GCF_021184085.1 Oncorhynchus gorbuscha | reverse complement strand
TAGGCTAGGGAGGGCTGCGAGGATAGGCTAGAGGGTGCGAGGATAGGCTAGAGGGGGTGGGAGAATAGGCTAGAGGCGTGCGAGAGGATAGGCTAGAGGGCGTGGCGAGGATAGGCTAGAGGGGTGGGAGGATAGGCTAGAGGAGTGCGGAGGATAGGCTAGAGGAGTGGGAGGATAGGCTAGAGGGGTGGGAGGATAGGCTAGAGGGCTGCGAGGATAGGCTAGAGGGGTGCGAGGATAGGCTAGAGGGGTGCGAGAATAGGCTAGAGGGGTGCGAGGATAGGCTAGAGGGGTGGGAGGATAGGCTAGAGGAGTGGGAGGATAGGCTAGAGGAGTGGGAGGATAGGCTAGAGGGAGTGGGAGGATAGGCTAGAGGGGCTGAGAGGATAGGCTAGAGGGGTGGGAGGATAGGCTAGAGGAGTGGGAGGATAGGCTAGGAGGGGTGGGAGGATAGGCTAGAGGGGTGGGAGGATAGGCTAGAGGGCTGCGAGGATAGGCTAGGAGGGCTGCGAGGATAGGCTAGAGGGCTGCGAGGGATAGGCTAGAGGGCTGCGAGGATAGGCTAGAGGGCTGCGAGGATAGGCTAGAGGGCTGCGAGGATAGGCTAGAGGGCTGCGAGGATAGGCTAGAGGGCTGCGAGGATAGGCTAGAGGGGTGGGAGGATAGGCTAGAGGGGTGCGAGGATAGGCTAGAGGGTGGGAGGATAGGCTAGAGGGGTGCGAGGATAGGCTAGAGGGGTGGGAGGATAGGCTAGAGGGGTGGGAGGATAGGCTAGAGGGGTGGGAGGATAGGCTAGAGGGGTGGGAGGATAGGCTAGAGGGGTGGGAGGATAGGCTAGAGGGGTGGGAGAATAGGCTAGAGGGGTGGGAGGATAGGCTAGAGGGGTGGGAGGATAGGCTAGAGGGGTGGGAGGATAGGCTAGAGGGGTGGGAGGATAGGCTAGAGGGTGGGAGGATAGGCTAGAGGGGTGGGAGGATAGGCTAGAGGGTGGGAGGATAGGCTAGAGGGGTGGGAGGATAGGCTAGAGGGGTGGAGGATAGGCTAGAGGGGTGGGAGGATAGGCTAGAGGGGTGGGAGGATAGGCTAGAGGGGTGGGAGGATAGGCTAGAGGGGTGGGAGGATAGGCTAGAGGGGTGGGAGGATAGGCTAGAGGGGTGGGAGGATAGGCTAGAGGGGTGGAGGATAGGCTAGAGGGTGGGAGGATAGGCTAGAGGGGTGGGAGGATAGGCTAGAGGGGTGGGAGGATAGGCTAGAGGGGTGGGAGGATAGGCTAGAGGGGTGGGAGGATAGGCTAGAGGGCTGGGAGGATAGGCTAGAGGGCTGCGAGGATAGGCTAGGAGGGGTGGGAGGATAGGCTAGAGGGTGGGAGGATAGGCTAGAGGGTGGGAGGATAGGCTAGAGGGGTGGGAGGATAGGCTAGAGGGGTGGGAGGATAGGCTAGAGGGGTGGGAGGATAGGCTAGAGGGGGTGGGAGGATAGGCTAGAGGGTGCGAGGATAGGCTAGAGGGGTGGGAGGATAGGCTAGAGGGGTTGGGAGGATAGACTAGAGGGGTGCGAGGATAGGCTAGAGGGGTGGGAGGATAGGCTAGAGGAGTGGGAGGATAGGCTAGAGGGGTGGGAGGATAGGCTAGAGGGGTGGGAGGATAGGCTAGAGGGGTGGGAGGATAGGCTAGAGGGGTGGGAGGATAGGCTAGAGGAGTGGGAGGATAGGCTAGAGGGGTGGGAGGATAGGCTAGAGGGGTGGGAGGATAGGCTAGAGGGGTGGGAGAATAGGCTAGAGGGGTGGGAGGATAGGCTAGAGGAGTGGGAGGATAGGCTAGAGGAGTGGGAGGATGAGGCTAGAGGGCTGCGAGGATAGGCTAGAGGGCTGCGAGGATAGGCTAGAGGGCTGCGAGGATAGGCTAGAGGGGTGCGGAGGATAGGCTAGAGGAGTGGGAGGATAGGCTAGAGGAGTGGGAGGGATAGGCTAGAGGAGTGGGAGGATAGGCTAGAGGGCTGCGAGGATAGGCTAGAGGGGTGGGAGAATAGGCTAGAGGGTGGGAGGATAGGCTAGAGGAGTGGGAGGATAGGCTAGAGGGGTGGGAGGATAGGCTAGAGGAGTGGGAGGATAGGCTAGAGGAGTGGGAGGATAGGCTAGAGGAGTGGGAGGATAGGCTAGAGGGCTGCGAGGATAGGCTAGAGGGCTGCGAGGATAGGCTAGAGGGCTGCGAGGATAGGCTAGAGGGGTGCGAGGATAGGCTAGAGGGCTGCGAGGGATAGGCTAGAGGGGTGGGAGGATAGGCTAGAGGGGTGCGAGGATAGGCTAGAGGGCTGGGAGGATAGGCTAGAGGGGTGGGAGGATAGGCTAGAGGGGTGGGAGGATAGGCTAGAGGGGTGGGAGGATAGGCTAGAGGGGTGGGAGGATAGGCTAGAGGGGTGGGAGGATAGGCTAGAGGGGTGGGAGGATAGGCTAGAGGGGTGGGAGGATAGGCTAGAGGGGTGGGAGGATAGGCTAGAGGAGTGGGAGGATAGGCTAGAGGAGTGGGAGGATAGGCTAGAGGGGTGCGAGACAATTAACTGAGAAAGGGACATGGGGTTGATTTGGCTGTGTTTACATCAATCAACTCAGATTTTTTGCCAATAATTGGGAAAATATCAGGATTAGGCTTCCTGTGTAAATAGCCTTTGTACTGCAGTATGTTTGTGGATGAACAGGAGAAAATACTAACTTGTGAAGATTCTCATTCCCAGACACATCTGCCCAAATGCGCAGAGAGCCTGGTGGACCAGAGAGTCAAACTTGGCCTTCGTTAGCCAGTGCAGAGAGCCGGGAGAAACTCCCAGCGCATACCATAAGGCACTGGTTTAAACCAATCATCTCCCACAACACCTTCCCCTAAACCTCCACGTACGATAGCACACCACAAGCACAGAGCCACGCCTCGCAGTCTTGTGATTCGCTAAAATTACATTCCTATTCGAGTTCTATGGTCACGCACACAAGGCCAACTTTTGATTGGTTGATGTCCCAGGCCTATATGCACAGTGCACAATAGCATGAGGACGAGGTTAGTGAAGATGCAGAAACATAGAGATGCATATCACCCTCCCATGCAATATATGTTATTGTTAGTGAACCTCGATTAGCATCACAACTCATCACGACATGTTTATGATTATCACCATTTCCCCAACAGGGTGTAAAAAGCACGGAGGCACAAAGAATAATAGGTAAGAGTAGTAAATTATTTATTTCTACTTTGGGAAGTAAATGACCACTCGACTGAAGCTAGATCAGCTAGCTGAAGACATTTTTATTATAACTGATTGGATTTGCAAACAGTCATCAACGTTATCAACACACTTTATGATGAAGGGAAAAATGGTAACCATGCTCATGTTACTGCAGCTTCAACGTATGTGTTACTGCAGCGTTCTCAAGATAAGTATTGGGTTATGGGGGATGACTTTGTTCTCGTCCCCCATTTATCTTCACCTGCGATCGATCGCTTCATTTGTGCGGTCCTCTCTTGATGAAGATAATGTTGTTTTGGAGCTGATCTGTCTGTCTTCTCAAGGACTGTATTGAACTATGTGTATGAGAGAAATAATGGACATCTGTCTACTCCTTCTTCCCTGTTATTGACTCAGTGCTTTAAACACACTGTTTTTATAATGAGGGGAATGGGGAAGAAGTCCGGACAACGTAGATGTAGGTGCAGGAGAAGAGATGTTTGATGTCTCGGGGCTCTTTTCAATCCGCGTTGTGGGAGTTCAGATTTACAACGTGATTGAAAATGTAATGTTCCAGATTTTAACGGAGACTGAATTCACGGTATGTCGGCTCAGTCGAAAATGACCTTTACATTTCTATTGTGGAATCTGTAACGCTTCAGGTTCACAGACTGAATAGAGCCCTGGTGGTGGTGGCATCGGGATCCTTATCTCTTCCAAGTGGTCATTCTCTCTTTCTCCCCTTACCCATCTGTCTATCGCCTCCTTTGAATTTCATGCTGTCACAGTTACCAGCCCTTTCAAGCTTAACATCCTTATCATTTATCGCTCTCCAGGTCCCCTCGGAGAGTTCATCAATGAGCTTGATGCATTGATAAGCTCCTTTCCTGAGGACGGCTCACCTCTCACAGTTCTGGGCGACTTTAACCTCCCCACGTCTACCTTTGACTCATTCCTCTCTGCCTCCTTCTTTCCACTCCTCTCCTCTTTTGACCTCACCCTCTCACCTTCCCCCCCTACTCACAAGGCAGGCAATACGCTCGACCTCATCTTTACTAGATGCTGTTCTTCCACTAACCTCATTGCAACTCCCTCCAAGTCTCCGACCACTACCTTGTATCCTTTTCCCTCTCGCTCTCATCCAACACTTCCCACACTGCCCCTACTCGGATGGTATCGCGCCGTCCCAACCTTCGCTCTCTCCCCCGCTACTCTCTCCTCTTCCATCCTATCATCTCTTCCCTCTGCTCAAACCTTCTCCAACCTATCTCCTGATTCTGCCTCCTCAACGCTCCTCTCCTCCCTTTCTGCATCCTTTGACTCTCTATGTCCCCTATCTTCCAGGCCGGCTCGGTCCTCCCCTCCCGCTCCGTGGCTTGACGACTCATTGCGAGCTCACAGAACAGGGCTCCGGGCAGCCGAGCGGAAATGGAGGAAAACTCGCCTCCCTGCGGACCTGGCATCCTTTCGCTCCCTCCTCTCTACATTTTCCTCCTCTGTCTCTGCTGCTAAAACCACTTTCTACCACTCTAAATTTCAAGCATCTGCCTCTAACCCTAGGAAGCTCTTTGCCACCTTCTCCTCCCTCCTGAATCCTCCCCCCTCCTCCCTCTCTGCAGATGACTTCGTCCAACCATTTTGAAAAGAAGGTCGACGACATCCGATCCTCGTTTGCTAAGTCAAACGACACTGCTGGTTCTGCTCACACTGCCCTACCCTGTGCTCTGACCTCTTTCTCCCCTCTCTCTCCAGATGAAATCTCGTGTCTTGTGACGGCCGGCCGCCCAACAACCTGCCCGCTTGACCCTATCCCCTCCTCTCTTCTCCAGACCATTTCCGGAGACCTTCTCCCTTACCTCACCTCGCTCATCAACTTATCCCTGACCGCTGGCTACGTCCCTTCCGTCTTCAAGAGAGCGAGAGTTGCACCCCTTCTGAAAAAACCTACACTCGATCCCTCCGATGTTAACAACTACAGACCAGTATCCCTTCTTTCTTTTCTCTCCAAAACTCTTGAACGTGCCGTCCTTGGTCAGCTCTCCCGCTATCTCTCTCAGAATGACCTTCTTGATCCAAATCAGTCAGGTTTCAAGACTAGTCATTCAACTGAGACTGCTCTTCTCTGTATCACGGAGGCGCTACGCACCGCTAAAGCTAACTCTCTCTCCTCTGCTCTCATCCTTCTAGACCAGTGGTTCTTAACCTGGGTTCGATCGAACCCCAGGGGTTCGGTGAGTCGGTCTCAGGGGTTCGGCGGAGGTCAAGACAAAACATCCGATTCATATGATTCGTGATGACACGCTCCGCTTGGCCATCATTGGCTGCAGGTGATCACGCTACATCGCTTGGCCTATCTGTGCTGCAGGGAATTTGGTGCGCTCAGTTTGTGACTGTGGTGATGGTACGTCTTGTGATTTCTTTCTTAATATTTTAATCCCTTCATACTTACTATGTCGAGCAAAAAAAGAAAGTGGTCGGACGAATATGTACAATATGGATTTACATGTATAACCGAACGTGATGGGAGTCAGTGTCCTAACTGCATGATTTGCAATGCCAAGTTGAGCAATTCTAGTCTAGCACCTTCAAAACCAAGAGAACACTTCCTTAAGCTGCATGGAGATGGAAAATACAAGAACACAACGCTCGCTGAATTCAATGTGAAGAGAGCCAGATTCGATGAAAAGGCTACTCTGCCGGTTCTCGGCTTTGTACCCATCAACAAACCGATCCTCACAGCATCGTACGAAGTTGCTTACCTGATCGCAAAGCAGGGCAAACCACACACCATTGGTGAAACACTCATAAAACCAGCTGTGTTGAAGATGGCGAATATCATGCTGGAAAAAGAGGCTGAAGTTAAGTTATCCCAAATTCCTCTTTGAAATGACACCATCAGCGACAGAATAGAGGATATGAGCAAAGACATCTTGGCTCAAGTAGTTGCAGATCTGATTTCAAGCCCGGCAAAATTCAGCCTTCAACTCGACGAGACCACAGACGTTTCCAATCTAAGCCAGCTTGCTGTATTCGTGCGCTATGTGAAAGACGACGTGATAAAGGAAGATTTTTTATTTTGTAAGCCTCTTACAACAACAACTAAGGCAGCCGATGTGAAGAAACTTGTGGATGACTTCTTCAAAGACAACAATCTTTCGTGGGATATGGTTTCTGCAGTTTGTTCGGACGGAGCTCCAGTCATGCTGGGAAGAAAGTCTGGTTTTGGTGCGCTAGTGAAAGCCAATGCACCACACATCATTGTTACGCATTGTATTCTGCATAGGCATGCGTTGGCAACAAAAACCTTGCCTCCAAAACTGGCAGAAGTATTAAAAATTGTAGTTGAATGCGTGAACTATGTGCGAACTAGTGCTCTGCGGCATCGCATCTTCAGTGAGCTGTGTAAAGAAATGGGCTCTGAATTCGAGGTACTTTTGTACCATTCTAACGTTAGGTGGTTATCCTGGGGACAGGTGCTGAATCGTGTTTTTGCCGTGCGTGTGGAATTAGCCCTGTTTTTGCAAGAGCACCAACATTGTCATGCAGATTGCGTCAAAAATTCTGAGTTCATTCTCATTTTAGCGTACATGGCCGATATCTTCGCAGCTCTCAATCATCATCTCATCTCAATTTCAACGTTTTGGTGTCAACAAATGGTAACGTACCCTGTTATTGCTAAGAAAGCTCTGGAGATTTTCATACCGTTTGTTACAACATATCTTTGCGAGCAATCCTTTTCGAGGATGCTGGACATAAAAACGAAGAAAAGGAACAGACTTTGTTGCGAAAATGACATGAGAGTGGCACTTGCCAAGGTGAAGCCGCGCATTTCTGAACTGGTCTCTGAAAGGCAACAGCAGAAGTCACACTGATTTGCAGTAAATATTCATTATTATGTTTTTGTTTTTGTGTGAAAATGATAATCAGTGTGAAAATGTTTTGATGATTTTGTTCTTTGAATACAGTGATGTTGATGCACGGTTCATTTTGTGCACCAGTCAAATATATACCTATGTTTTGAATTAGATTTTTTTTTTCAATTAAGAAGGGTTCGGTGAATGCGCATATGAATCTGTTGGGGTTCAGTACCTCCAACAAGGTTAAGAACCACTGTTCTAGACCTATCGGCTGCCTTCGATACTGTGAACCATCAGATCCTCCTCTCCACCCTCTCCGAGTTGGGCATCTCTGGCGCGGCCCACGCTTGGATTGCGTCCTACCTGACAGGTCGCTCCTACCAGGTGGCGTGGCGAGAATCTGTCTCCTCACCACGCGCTCTCACCACTGGTGTCCCCCAGGGCTCTGTTCTAGGCCCTCTCCTATTCTCGCTATACACCAAGTCACTTGGCTCTGTCATAACCTCACATGGTCTCTCCTATCATTGCTATGCAGACGACACACAATTAATCTTCTCCTTTCCCCCTTCTGATGACCAGGTGGCGAATCGCATCTCTGCATGTCTGGCAGACATATCAGTGTGGATGACGGATCACCACCTCAAGCTGAACTTCGGCAAGACGGAGCTGCTCTTCCTCCCGGGGAAGGACTGCCCGTTCCATGATCTCGCCATCACGGTTGACAACTCCATTGTGTCCTCCTCCCAGAGCGCTAAGAACCTTGGCGTGATCCTGGACAACACCCTGTCGTTCTCAACTAACATCAAGGCGGTGGCCCGTACATCCGCAGAGTACGACCCTGCCTCACACAGGAAGCGGCGCAGGTCCTAATCCAGGCACTTGTCATCTCCCGTCTGGATTACTGCAACTCGCTGTTGGCTGGGCTCCCTGCCTGTGCCATTAAACCCCTACAACTCATCCAGAACGCCGCAGCCCGTCTAGTGTTCAACCTTCCCAAGTTCTCTCACGTCACCCCGCTCCTCCGCTCTCTCCACTGGCTTCCAGTTGAAGCTTGCATCCGCTACAAGACCATGGTG
>NC_060194.1:40216767-40217923 GCF_021184085.1 Oncorhynchus gorbuscha | reverse complement strand
ACACAAGACAGACAAAACCAAACCAAAAAGAAAAGGGATCGGTGGCAGCTAGTAGATACGACCGCTGAGCGCCGCCCGAACAGGGAGAGGAGCCACCTTTGGTGGAAGTAGTGACAGGCATGTAGTATCAAGTCTCTCCCTCACACCTGGCATGCATCAAGAAGTCTCTCCCTCACACCTGGCATGCAGCAAGAAGTCTCTCCCTCACACCTGGCATGCAGCAAGAAGTCTCTCCCTCACACCTGGCATGCAGCAGGAAGTCTCTCCCTCACACCTGGCATTCAGCAGGAAGTCTCTCCCTCACACCTGGCATTCAGCAGGAAGTCTTTCCCTCATACCTGGCATGCAGCAAGAAGTCTCTCCCTCACACCTGGCATTCAGCAGGAAGTCTCTCCCTCCCCTTGGCATTCAGCAGGAAGTCTCTCCCTCACACCTGGCATGCATCAAGAAGTCTCTCCCTCACACCTGGCATGCATCAAGAAGTCTCTCCCTCACACCTGGCATGCAGCAAGAAGTCTCTCCCTCACACCTGGCATGCAGCAAGAAGTCTCTCCCTCACACCTGGCATGCAGCAGGAAGTCTCTCCCTCACACCTGGCATTCAGCAGGAAGTCTCTCCCTCACACCTGGCATTCAGCAGGAAGTCTTTCCCTCATACCTGGCATGCAGCAAGAAGTCTCTCCCTCACACCTGGCATTCAGCAGGAAGTCTCTCCCTCCCCTTGGCATTCAGCAGGAAGTCTCTCCTCACACCTGGCATGCATCAAGAAGTCTCTCCTCACACCTGGCATGCATCAAGAAGTCTCTCCCTCACACCTGGCATGCAGCAAGAAGTCTCTCCCTCACACCTGGCATGCAGCAGGAAGTCTCTCCCTCACACCTGGCATTCAGCAGGAAGTCTTTCCCTCACACCTGGCATTCAGCAGGAAGTCTCTCCCTCACACCTGGCATTCAGCAGGAAGTCTTTCCCTCATACCTGGCATGCAGCAAGAAGTCTCTCCCTCACACCTGGCATTCAGCAGGAAGTCTCTCCCTCCCCTTGGCATTCAGCAGGAAGTCTCTCCCTCACACCTGGCATGCATCAAGAAGTCTCTCCCTCACACCTGGCATGCAGCAAGAAGTCTCTCCCTCACACCTGGCATGCAGCAAAGTCTCTCC
>NC_060194.1:40210901-40216667 GCF_021184085.1 Oncorhynchus gorbuscha | reverse complement strand
CTCTCCCACCCCCACTCTTCCATCCCGCTCCACTCTCCCACCCCCACTCTTACCACCCCCCTCTCCCACCCCACTCTTCCACCCCCACTCTTCCATCCCCCTCTCCCACCCCCACTCTTCCCACCACCCACTCTTCCCCCTCTCCCACCCCACTCTTCGTATCCCCCTCTCCCACCCCCACTCTCCCACCCCCACTCCCACACTCTCCCACCCCCACTCCTACAACCCCACTCTCCCACCCCCACTCCCACCCCCTCTCCCACCCCCACTCTTCCACCACCACTCTTCCCACCACCACTCTTATCCCCTCTCCCCCCACTCCCCCTCTCCCCACCCCCCTCTCCCACCCCCACTCTCCCACCCCCACTCCCACCACTTCTCCCACCCCACTCTTCTACCACCACTCTTCCATCCCTCTCTCCCAACCCCCACTCTCCCACCCCCTCTCCCACCCCCTCTCCCCACCCCCCTCTCCCACCCCCCTCTCCCACCCCCACCCCCAATCTTCCACCACCACTTTTCCCACTCTCACCACTCTTCTACCACCACTCTTCCATCCCTCTCTCCCAACCCCACTCTCCCACCCCCTCTCCCACCCCCTCTCCCACCACCACTCTCCCACCCCCCACTCTTCCACCCCCCTCTCCCACCCCACTCTTCCACCACCACCACTAATACCCACTCTCCCACCCCCACTCTTAGTATCCCTCTCTCCCCACCCCCACTCTTCCACCCCCACTCTCCCACCCCCACTCTTCCCACCCCCTCTCCCACCCCCACTCTTCCACCACCACCACTCTTCCATCCCCTCTCTCCACCCCCACTCTTCCCACCCCCACTCTCCCACCCCCACTCTTCCACCCCCACTCTCCCATCCCCACTCTTCCACCACCCCCACTCTTAAGTATCCTCTCCCCACCCCCACTCTTCCACCCCCCACTCTCCCCTCCCCCACTCTTCCACCACCACTCTTCGTATCCCCTCTCCCACCCCCACTCTTCCACCCCCCACTCTCCCACCCCCTCTTCCACCCCCACTCTCCCACCCCCACTCTTCTCCCACCCCCACTCTTCCACCCCCACTCTCCACCCCCACTCTCCCACCCCCTCTTCCCACCCCCCACTCTCCCATCCCCTCTCCCACCCCCACTCTTCCATCCCTCTCCCACCCCCACTCTTAAGTATCCCCCTCTCCACCCCCACTCTTCCACCACCACTCTTCCACCCCCACTCTTCTATCCCCCTCTCCCACCCCCACTCTCCCCCCCCACCCCCCACTCTTCCATCACTCTCCCACCCCCACTCTTCCCACCACCACTCTCCCACCCCCACTCCCCCCACTCTCCCACCCCCTCTCCCACCACCTTCGTATCTCTCCCACCCCCACTCTTCCATCCCTCTCCCACCCCCACTCTTCCACCCACTCTTCCACCACCACTCTTCGTATCCCCACTCTCCCACCCCCACTCTCCGTATCCCCCCCACTCTCCCACCCCCACTCTTCCACCACCACTCTCCACCCCCACTCCCTGTATCCCCCACTCTCCCACCCCAATCTTCTCCTCCCCCCTCGTATCCCACTCTCCCACCCCCACTCTTCCACCCCACTCTCCCACCCCACTCTTCCCACCACCACTCTTCCATCCCCCTCTCCCACCCCCCTCTCCCACCCCACTCTTCCACCACCACTCTCCCATCCACCCTCTCCCACCCCCCTTCTCCCCCTCTCCCCCCCAATCTTCCACCACCACCACTAATCGTATCCTCCCACCCCCACTCTCCCCCACTCTTCCCACCCCCACTCACCCCCCTCTCCCACCCCCCACTCTTCCCCCACTCTCCCACCCCCACTCTTCCACCACCACTCTTCCATCCCCCTCTCCCACCCCCCTCTCTTCCACCCCCATCTCCCACCCCACTCTTCCACCACCACCACTCTTAGTATCCCTCTCTTCCACCCCCACTCTCTTTCCACCCCACCTCTTCTCCCACCCCCACTCTTCCACCCCCCTCTCCCACCCCCTCTCCCACCCCCACTCTTCCACCCCCACTCTTCCACCACCACTTTTCCACCACCACTCTTCCCACCCCCACTCTTCGTATCCCTCTCTCCCACCCCCCACCCCCCTCTCCCACCCACTCTCTCCCCACTCTTCCATCCCTCTCCCACCCCCACTCTCCCCACCCCACTCTCCCCACCCCCCCTCTTCCATCCCACTCTCCACACCTCTTCCCCCCCCACTCTTCGTATCCCTCTCTCCCACCCCCACTCCCACCCCCCTCTCCCACCCCCACTCTTCCACCACCACTCTTCCATCCCCACTCTCCCACCACCACCACTCTTCGTATCCCACTCTCCAACCCCCCACTCTTCGTATCCCCCTCTCCCACCCCCACTCTTCGTATCCCCCTCTCTCCCACCCCCACTCTTCCACCCCCACTCTTCCACTCCCACCCCACTCTTCGTATCCCACTCTCTCCCACCCCCACTCTTCCACCCCCACTCTCCCACCCCCACTCTCTCCCCCCCCTCTCCCACCCCCACTCCAACACCCCCCTCTCCCACCCCACTCTTCCCACCCCTCTCTCCCACCCCCACTCTTCCATCCCCCCTCTCCCACCCCCCCTCTTCCACCACCACTCTTCTACCACCACTCTTCTCTCCCCCACCACTCTTCTACACCACTCTCCCACCCCCACTCTCCCACCCCCACTCTCCCCACCCCCTCCCACCCTCTCCCACCCCCACTCTTCCACCACCACTTTTCCCACCACCACTCTTCTACCACCACTCTTCATCCCTCTCCCAACCCCCACTCTTCCACCCCCTCTCCCACCCCCCTCTCCCACCACCCTCTCCCACCCCCACTCTTCCACCCCACCACCACTCCCCCACTCTCCCACCCCCCACTCTTCCCTCTCTCCCCCCACTCTTCCACCCCCACTCTCCCACCCCCTCTCTTCCACCCCCACTCTCCCACCCCCCACTCTTCCACCACCACCACTCTTCGTATCCCACTCTCCCACCCCCACTCTTCGTATCCCTCTCTCCCCACCCCCCTCTCTTCCACCCCCACTCTCCCACCCCACTCTTCCACCACCCCCCCACTCTTAGTATCCCTCTCTCCCACCACCCCACTCTCCCACCCCCACTCTTCCACCCCCTCTCCCACCCCACTCTTCCACCACCACTCTCCCACCCCCACTCTTAGTATCCCACTCTCCCACCCCCACTCTTCGTATCCCTCTCCCCACCCCCACTCTTCCACCCCCCTCTCCACCCCCACTCTTCCACCCCCACTCTCCCCATCCCCCACTCTCCCACCCCTCTCCCACCCCCACTCTTCCACCCCCACTCTCCCACCCCCTTCCACCCCCTCTCCCACCCCCACTCTTCCACCCCCACTCTCCCACCCCACTCTCCCACCCCACTCTTCCACCCCCACTCTCCCACCCCCACTCTTCCACCCCCTCTCCCCCCCCTCTCCACCCCACTCTTCCACCACCACTTTTCCACCACTCTTCCCCACCCCCACTCTTCGTATCCCTCTCTCCCACCCCACCCCCTCTCCCACCACCACTCTTCTACCACCACTCTTCTGTCACCTCTCTTCCATCCCTCTCTCCCACCCCCACTCTCCCCCCCTCTCTCCCACCCCCACTCTTCCACCACCACTCTTAGTATCCCACTCTCCCACCCCACTCTTCGTATCCCCTCTCCCACCCCCGCTCCTACACCCCCCCTCTCCCACCCCCACTCTTCCACCACCACTCTTCGTATCCCCCTCTCCCCACCCCCCTCTCCCACCCCACTCTTCCACCACCACTCTTAGGCCTCCCCCCTCTCCCCACCCCCTCTCCCACCCCCCACTCCTACAACCCCACTCCTACAACCCCCCCTCTCCCACCCCACTCCTACACCCCCTCTCCCACCCCCCACTCTTCCACCCCCCTCTCCCACCACCACTCTTCTACCACTCTTCGTATCCCGCTCTTCGTATCCCTCTCTCCCAACCCCCTCTCCCACCACTCTCCCACCCCCCACTCTTCCACCACCACTCTTCGTATCCCACTCTCCCACCCCCACTCTTAATATCCCACTCTCCCACCCCCGCTCCCTCCCCCCCCCTCTCCCACCCCCCACTCTTCCACCACCACTCTTCGTATCCCCCTCTCCCCACCCCCCCTCTCCCACCCCCACTCTTCCACCACCACTCTTCGTATCCCCCTCCCCACCCCCCTCCCACCCCCACTCCTACAACCCCGCTCCTACAACCCCCCACTCTTCCACCCCCCACTCTTCATATCCCCTCTCCCACCCCCTCTCCCACCCCACTCTTCCACCCCGCTCCTACAACCCCCCTCCCACCCCCACTCCCACCCCACTCTTCGTATCCCACGTTCTTCCAGTATCCCCCTCTCCCACCCCCACTCTTTGTATCCCATTCTTCGTATCCCCCTCTCCCACCCCCACTCTTCTACCACCCTCTTCGTATCCCTCTCTCCCACCCCCACTCTCCCCCCTCTTCGTACCCGTTCTTCGTATCCCTCTCTCCCACCCCTCTCCCACCCCCTCTCCCACCCCCACTCTTCTATCACCACTCTTCGTATCCCTCTCTCCCACCCCACTCTTCTACCACCCACTCTTATTATCCCCCGCTCCTACACCCCCTCTCCCACCCCCACTCTTCTACCACCACTCTTCGTGTCCTCTTCCATATCCCCCTCTCCCACCCCACTCTTCCCACCACTTTCCCCACTCTCCCCCCCCACTCTTCCACCCCCACTCTCCCACCCCCACTCTCCCACCCCCACTCTTCGTATCCCTCTCTCCCACCCCCACTCTTCTACCACCACCCTTCGTATCCCACTCTTCATATCCCCCTCTCCCACCCCCTCTCCCACCCCCACTCTTCCCATCCCCACTCTTCCACCCCCACTCTCCCACCCCCCATCTCCCACCCCCACTCCCACCCCACTCTTCCCACCCCCACTCTCCCCACCCCCACTCTTCCACCCCCACTCTCCATCCCCACTCTTCCACCCCCTCTCCCCACCCCCACTCTTCCCACCACCACTCTTCGTATCCCGTTCTTCGTATCCCCCTCTCCCACCCCCCTCCTCCCACCCCCTCTTCCCATCCCGTTCTTCATCTCTCCCACCCCCCACTCTTCTACCACCCACTCTTCGTATCCCTCTCTCCCACCCCCACTCTTCTACCACCACTCTTCGTATCCCGCTCTTCATATCCCCCTCTCCCACCCCACTCTTCTACCACTCTTCCCCTCTCCCACTCCCACTCTTCCACCCTCCACTCTCCCACCCCCCACTCTCCCACCCCCACTCTCCCATCCCCACTCTCCCACCCCCACTCTTCTACCCCACTCTTCCATCCCACTCTTCCCCCCCCCTCTCCCACCCCACTCTCCCACCCCCACTCTTCCACCCCCACTCTCCCACCCCCACTCTCCCACCCCCACTCTCCCACCCCCACTCTTCCACCCCCACTCTCCCACCCCCACTCTTCACCCCACTCTTCCACCCCACTCTTCCCCCCCCACTCTCCCACCCCCACTCTTCCCACCCCACTCTCCCACCCCCACTCTCCCACCCCCACTCTTCCACCCCCACTCTCCCCCCCCACTCTCCCACCCCCACTCTTCCACCCCCACTCTCCCCCCCCACTTTTCCACCCCCACTCTTCCACCCCCACTCTCCCACCCCACTCTTCCACCCCCACTCTCCCACCCCCACTCTCCCCCCCACT
>NC_060194.1:40201180-40205801 GCF_021184085.1 Oncorhynchus gorbuscha | reverse complement strand
ACACACAGGGTGTAGTGATTTTGATGTCGCTACATTTCAGAACAAGGGAAGGCGAGACTACAACTACGCTCTCACAGTCGGGCACCTGTCTGCGTAGTTGGATTCATTGCCCTGATTAGCTGTTGTTTGTCAAAAGCAAAACAAATGTAAGCTCACTGCTCCTGCTGCATCACATTACAGTACATTCATTATATTAATTAAACTATTGTGAAAAACTGTGACGATTTCACATTATTTATAAACTGTACATTCAGAGCCACTCTGAAGATCTTAGTTTTAAATGTGTTTTGGATTTTGTTCTTGGTACAGTCACTTCATTATATTACGTAAACTATTGTAGATACTGTTGTTAACAGTCTGTAATGATTTCACCTTATTTATACATACTCAGCAACTCTGAAGATCTAACTTTAAATGTTTATGTGGTTGATTTCTAGGTGGCAAAGAGGATATTAGAAACACAGATTATGCTACAGTTGTGGTAAGATATTTAACATCACTGATACTGTCGATGACATTTTTTGAAAATGTTGTTAGTGGAAAACATATAAATTCCAAATTAACAACAAACTCATCTTAATTTTGTGCGTATATGTAGAGCATTGAACAGGTACTGAGAAATATTTAATGAAGTGAATTTTATTCTCCAGACTCCAGATAACAGTCAAGCAGGCGGTGAACAGCAGATGTCTCCAGGTCAGCCTCACCCACCATCTACAGTATGGTGGGACGTCCCCAACCCCAGCCTGTGAACCACCAGCCCCTGCCTGTAGACCTCCCCATGACTACCATGGCCCCCATGACCTCCATGCCTGAGAGTTTATATGCTATGGTGGGGAAAAGACTAGCCAACAATAATCAGGAATTTGAACATCATCTTAGGCCGGGATTCTATTCAATCCTTTTAAAGGCAAAGTTCCCATGTTCTTGTAACAACCAAATAAAAATGGTCACACGTCAGTAAACAACAGGTGTAGACTAACAGTGAAATGCTGACTTACGGGCCCTTCCTGTCACGTCTGCTCCCTCTCAAACCACTAGGTCACCAGTCTGCTTTCTATGGCGCACACCTGTCACCATTGTTACACGCATCAGCTCATTATGACACTCACCTGGGCTCCATCACCTCCTTGATTACCTGCCTTATAAATGTCACTCCCTTTGGTTTCCTTCCCCAGGCGTCATTGTTGCAGTTTCTGTTTTCTGTCTGTGCGTTGTGTCGTGGAAGAATCAGAATTTGTTGGTAACATATGTAAGATGTTTTATATTCATCAAATGTGTGTGTTACTTCTCATCAGAATGGTATTTTTGTATAATACTGTGGCGAGGTTGCAGTTATCTGTTCTATGTCAAGACTAAGTTGCATGGGCCGCAGAGGGGGAGAGGTCAAAGTGTCATCATGTGTAAACATATCTTTTGCTCCACAATGTCTGTGTGCCAGTCAGTGTGTCTCTGTGATCTTGTCCAGGTTGGTTGCTTAGAATTGGTTGCATCTAAATGACAATTTGATATATGCCTGTTGATATGGAGGATTGGTTTATGGTTCTGGGGTTTGAGAGAGGAGACAAAGCTGAACAATGAATTATGCCGATGCGTTCTTATCCTGTGTATCTTTGCTGTAAAGGATCCCATTTGCCATTGTGTTGGGACTCTCAACTTTTCATTAGAGATACTGAACTGTTGAAACTCAAAAGGCAATGTGGGAAGGGGCTCTCAGAGAATTCATTGAGAGACACTGAATTACCCGAGAGTCACAGGATTGTGATAGAGCTGATATAATTAAAGATGGACTTTGATAGATAACTCTGACTTGTGTGTGTGGTTTGCTCGACGATTTGGTAAATAAGAGGATATTTCCACGACAGTTGTTTGCGTGTTTCTTGTTTTTGTATTATGTTCCTTTTATTTATTAAAACCCTTCCTCCCTGAACTTACTTCCTGACTCTCAGCACACATCCGTTGCACTTCCCAATAATGCAGAGAAGAAACAACAGTGAAATGCTTACTTACAGGCCCTTCCCAACAATGCAGAGAGAAACAACCGGTATAGACTAACAGTGAAATGCTTACTTACAGGCCCTTCCCAACAATGCAGATAGAAAGAAAATAGAGAAATATTAGAAAAGTTAAAATCTTATGAATTAATAAATACACCATGAGTAAATATAACTATATACACGGGGTAGCAGTACCCAGTCGATGTGCAGGGGTACAAGGTCATTAGGTAGATATGTACAGTTGAAGTCAGTTTACATACATTTTAGCCAAATACATTTTAACTCAGTTTTTCACAATTCCTGACATTTTAATCCTAGTACAAATTCCCTGTTTTAGGTCAGTTAGGATCACCACTTCATTTAAGAATGTGAAACTTCAGAATAATAGTAGAGAATGATTTCTTTCAGCTTTTATTTCTGTCATCACATTCCCAGTGGGTCAGAAGTTTACATGCACTCAATTAGTATTTGTTAGCTGCCTTTATTAACCCAGGGCAAGCGTTTAGTGTAGCCATCCCACAAGCTTTCTACAATAAGTTGGGTGAATTTAGGCCCATTCCTCCTGACAGAGCTGGTGTAACTGAGTCAGGTTTGTAGGCCTCCTTGCTTTCGCTACGCTTTTCAGTTCTGCCCACAAATGTTCTATAGGATTGAGGTCAGGGCTTTGTGATGGCCACTCCAATACCTTGACTTTGTTGTCTTTAAGCCATTTTGCCACAACTTTGGAAGTATGCTTGGGGTCATTGTCCATTTGGAAGACCCGTTTTGCGACAAGCTTCAACTTCCCTGACTGTCTTGAGATGTTGCTTCAATATATCCACATCATTTTCCTACCTCATGCCATCTATTTTGTGAAGTGCACCAGTGAAGTGCATCCCTTTCTTCCAAACATAACAATAGTCATTATGGCCAAACAGTTCTATTTTTGTTTCATTAGACCAGGGACACTTCTCCAAAAAGTATGATCTTTGTCCCCATATGCAGTTGCAAACCGTAGTCTGGCTTTTTAATGGCAGTTTTGAGCAGTGGCTTCTTCCTTTCTGAGTGGCCTTTCAGGTTATGTCAATAAGGACCTGCCGTTTGACTGTGGATGTAGATACTTTTGTACCTGTTTCCTCCGGCATCTTCACAAAGTCCTTTGCTGCTGTTCTGGGTTGATTTGAACCACCAGCAATCCCGTTCATCCATCTCTAGGAGACAGATTCAATTTCAATTTTTCATCCCCAGAAAAGATAGAAACTAATATTACAAACAAATATTATGTTTGAACTCAATTGTGCTAGTTGATAAAATACCTGTATTCATGGAAAAGATGTTTGAAAAGGAGTTTTGTTTTTAAATTATATTGTAAATTGAATGGTAGAATGATGTCTTTTATATCATAATTGTTTGGGAATGTCTGTTCAATCCAAGATTACAAACCAATTGATTACAGGATTACCCCCAAAATGGAGGAGGCAGGTGGTAGTGGGGAGGAGAAGTGCTAGGGACATAGTCTGTCTGCCCAATATAAAGGATCAAAACTGGCAGTGGAACAAAAATAGCTGAAATAGGAAAGTATACCAGTTTCATTTTAAGGACCAGAATGTTGTTGACAGCTGTACCCTCTACAGATTTCAAAATAGCTGGGAAATTTTTTTTATAAAATTCCAAGCCACAGGGTGAAAGAGTTTATATATAAAATTATGCAAGATTTAACATTAATCTAAAATTGACCCTAGAAAGAGCTTTGTTCGATGATCTGATGAGACCTGGTCAGTCGATTGCTACTATACTAATACTCTTAGTAAAAGGTATTCATCTTCAGCTCTTAATCTGGGGATTCTATTCAATTAGATAGATTCAAATTGTATGTTAAACATCACAGCATAGTTGAAAGACGCACTCGCATTCAAATGCACACATGTGCACACACACAGATATATACACACAGATATACACACAGAGATATATACACAGATATACACACACATACATGTGCACAGCACAGACATATTAATACACATACATGCAAAGTGCAAACACACACAGACATTAACATACATTATTATCTATGGTAACCACTTTAATAACTCTACCTTACATGTACATTATTACCTCAATTACCTCAACACCGGTGCCACATTGACTCTGTTCCGGTACCCCTGTATATAGTCTCCACATTGACTCTGTACCGGTACCCCCTGTATATAGTCTCCACATTGACTCTGTACCGGTACCCCTGTATATAGTCTCCACATTGACTCTGTACCGGTACCCCCTGTATATAGTCTCCACATTGACTCTGTACCGGTACCCCCTGTATATAGTCTCCACATTGACTCTGTACCGGTACCCCCTGTATATAGTCTCCACATTGACTCTGTACCGGTACCCCCTGTATATAGTCTCCACATTGACTCTGTACCGGTACCCTGTATATAGTCTCCACATTGACTCTGTACCGGTACCCCCTGTATATAGTCTCCACATTGACTCTGTACCGGTACCCCCTGTATATAGTCTCCACATTGACTCTGTACCGGTACCCCTGTATATAGCCTCCACATTGACTCTGTACCGGTACCCCCTGTATATAGTCTCCACATTGACTCTGTACCGGTACCCCTGTATATAGCCTCCAC
>NC_060194.1:40191529-40201080 GCF_021184085.1 Oncorhynchus gorbuscha | reverse complement strand
TCTAGACACTAGGCTACCTGCCGCCCCTCCACTCTAGACACTAGGCTACCTGCAGCCCCTCCACTCTAGACACTAGGCTACCTGCCGCCCCTCCACTCTAGACACTAGGCTACCTGCCGCCCCTCCACTCTAGACACTAGGCTACCTGCCGCCCCTCCACTCTAGACACTAGGCTACCTGCCGCCCCTCCACTCTAGACACTAGGCTACCTGCCGCCCCTCCACTCTAGACACTAGGCTACCTGCCGCCCCTCCACTCTAACCACTAGGCTACCTGCCGCCCCTCCACTCTAACCACTAGGCTACCTGCCGCCCCTCCACTCTAACCACTAGGCTACCTGCCGCCCCTCCACTCTAGACACTAGGCTACCTGCCGCCCCTCCACTCTAGACACTAGGCTACCTGCCGCCCCTCCACTCTAACCACTAGGCTACCTGCCGCCCCTCCACTCTAACCACTAGGCTACCTGCCGCCCCTCCACTCTAGACACTAGGCTACCTGCCGCCCCTCCACTCTAGACACTAGGCTACCTGCCGCCCCTCCACTCTAGACACTAGGCTACCTGCCGCCCCTCCACTCTAACCACTAGGCTACCTGCCGCCCCTCCACTCTAGACACTAGGCTACCTGCCGCCCCTCCACTCTAGACCACTAGGCTACCTGCCGCCCCTCCACTCTAGACACTAGGCTACCTGCCGCCCCTCCACTCTAGACACTAGGCTACCTGCCGCCCTCCCTCTAGACACTAGGCTACCTGCCGCCCCTCCACTCTAGACACTAGGCTACCTGCCGCCCCTCCACTCTAGACACTAGGCTACCTGCCGCCCTCCACTCTAGACACTAGGCTACCTGCCGCCCCTCCACTCTAGACCACTAGGCTACCTGCCGCCCCTCCACTCTAGACACTAGGCTACCTGCCGCCCCTCCACTCTAGACACTAGGCTACCTGCCGCCCCTCCACTCTAGACACTAGGCTACCTGCCGCCCCTCCACTCTAGACACTAGGCTACCTGCCGCCCCTCCACTCTAGACACTAGGCTACCTGCCGCCCCTCCACTCTAAACACTAGGCTACCTGCCGCCCCTCCACTCTAGACACTAGGCTACCTGCCGCCCCTCCACTCTAACCACTAGGCTACCTGCCGCCCCTCCACTCTAACCACTAGGCTACCTGCCACCCCTCCACTCTAACCACTAGGCTACCTGCCGCCCCTCCACTCTAGACACTAGGCTACCTGCCGCCCCTCCACTCTAGACACTAGGCTACCTGCCGCCCCTCCACTCTAAACACTAGGCTACCTGCCGCCCCTCCACTCTAGACACTAGGCTACCTGCCGCCCCTCCACTCTAACCACTAGGCTACCTGCCGCCCCTCCACTCTAGACACTAGAGCTACCTGCCGCCCCTCCACTCTAGACCACTAGGCTACCTGCCGCCCTCCACTCTAACCACTAGGCTACCTGCCGCCCCTCCACTCTAGACACTAGGCTACCTGCCGCCCCTCCACTCTAACCACTAGGCTACCTGCCGCCCCTCCACTCTAGACACTAGGCTACCTGCCGCCCCCCACTCTAACCACTAGGCTACCTGCCGCCCCTCCACTCTAGACACTAGGCTACCTGCCGCCCCTCCACTCTAACCACTAGGCTACCTGCCGCCCCTCCACTCTAACCACTAGGCTACCTGCCTGCCCCTCCACTCTAACCACTAGGCTACCTGCCGCCCCTCCACTCTAGACACTAGGCTACCTGCCGCCCCTCCACTCTAACCACTAGGCTACCTGCCGCCCCTCCACTCTAGACACTAGGCTACCTGCCGCCCCTCCACTCTAACCACTAGGCTACCTGCCGCCCCTCCACTCTAGACACTAGGCTACCTGCCGCCCCTCCACTCTAACCACTAGGCTACCTGCCGCCCCTCCACTCTAGACACTAGGCTACCTGCCGCCCCTCCACTCTAACCACTAGGCTACCTGCCGCCCCTCCACTCTAGACACTAGGCTACCTGCCGCCCCTCCACTCTAACCACTAGGCTACCTGCCGCCCCTCCACTCTAGACACTAGGCTACCTGCCGCCCCTCCACTCTAACCACTAGGCTACCTGCCGCCCCTCCACTCTAACCACTAGGCTACCTGCCGCCCCTCCACTCTAACCACTAGGCTACCTGCCGCCCCTCCACTCTAACCACTAGGCTACCTGCCGCCCCTCCACTCTAACCACTAGGCTACCTGCCGCCCCTCCACTCTAGACACTAGGCTACCTGCCGCCCCTCCACTCTAACCACTAGGCTACCTGCCGCCCCTCCACTCTAGACACTAGGCTACCTGCCGCCCCTCCACTCTAACCACTAGGCTACCTGCCGCCCCTCCACTCTAGACACTAGGCTACCTGCCGCCCCTCCATTCTAACCACTAGGCTACCTGCCGCCCCTCCACTCTAGACCACTAGGCTACCTGCCGCCCCTCCACTCTAACCACTAGGCTACCTGCCGCCCCTCCACTCTAGACACTAGGCTACCTGCCGCCCCTCCACTCTAACCACTAGGCTACCTGCCGCCCCTCCACTCTAGACACTAGGCTACCTGCCGCCCCTCCACTCTAACCACTAGGCTACCTGCCGCCCCTCCACTCTAGACACTAGGCTACCTGCCGCCCCTCCACTCTAGACACTAGGCTACCTGCCGCCCCTCCACTCTAGACCACTAGGCTACCTGCCGCCCCTCCACTCTAGACACTAGGCTACCTGCCGCCCCTCCACTCTAGACACTAGGCTACCTGCCGCCCCTCCACTCTAGACACTAGGCTACCTGCCGCCCCTCCACTCTAGACACTAGGCTACCTGCCGCCCCTCCACTCTAGACACTAGGCTACCTGCCGCCCCTCCACTCTAGACACTAGGCTACCTGCCGCCCCTCCACTCTAGACACTAGGCTACCTGCCGCCCCTCCACTCTAGACACTAGGCTACCTGCCGCCCCTCCACTCTAGACACTAGGCTACCTGCCGCCCCTCCACTCTAAACACTAGGCTACCTGCCGCCCCTCCACTCTAGACACTAGGCTACCTGCCGCCCCTCCACTCTAACCACTAGGCTACCTGCCGCCCCTCCACTCTAACCACTAGGCTACCTGCCACCCCTCCACTCTAACCACTAGGCTACCTGCCGCCCCTCCACTATAGACACTAGGCTACCTTACGCCCCTCCACTCTAGACACTAGGCTACCTGCCGCCCCTCCACTCTAAACACTAGGCTACCTGCCGCCCCTCCACTCTAGACACTAGGCTACCTGCCGCCCCTCCACTCTAACCACTAGGCTACCTGCCGCCCCTCCACTCTAGACACTAGGCTACCTGCCGCCCCTCCACTCTAGACACTAGGCTACCTGCCGCCCCTCCACTCTAACCACTAGGCTACCTGCCGCCCCTCCACTCTAGACACTAGGCTACCTGCCGCCCCTCCACTCTAGACCACTAGGCTACCTGCCGCCCCTCCACTCTAGACACTGGGCTACCTGCCGCCCCTCCACTCTAACCACTAGGCTACCTGCCGCCCCTCCACTCTAGACACTAGGCTACCTGCCGCCCCTCCACTCTAGACACTAGGCTACCTGCCGCCCCTCCACTCTAACCACTAGGCTACCTGCCGCCCCTCCACTCTAGACACTAGGCTACCTGCCGCCCCTCCACTCTAACCACTAGGCTACCTGCCGCCCCTCCACTCTAGATACTAGGCTACCTGCCGCCCCTCCACTCTAGACACTAGGCTACCTGCCGCCCCTCCACTCTAACCACTAGGCTACCTGCCGCCCCTCCACTCTAACCACTAGGCTACCTGCCGCCCCTCCACTCTAACCACTAGGCTACCTGCCGCCCCTCCACTCTAGACACTAGGCTACCTGCCGCCCCTCCACTCTAACCACTAGGCTACCTGCCGCCCTCCACTCTAGACACTAGGCTACCTGCCGCCCCTCCACTCTAACCACTAGGCTACCTGCCGCCCCTCCACTCTAGACACTAGGCTACCTGCCGCCCCTCCACTCTAACCACTAGGCTACCTGCCGCCCCTCCACTCTAGACACTAGGCTACCTGCCGCCCCTCCACTCTAACCACTGGGCTACCTGCCGCCCCTCCACTCTAACCACTAGGCTACCTGCCGCCCCTCCCTCTAACCACTAGGCTACCTGCCGCCCCTCCACTCTAGACACTGGGCTACCTGCCGCCCCTCCACTCTAACCACTAGGCTACCTGCCGCCCCTCCACTCTAGACACTAGGCTACCTGCCGCCCCTCCACTCTAACCACTAGGCTACCTGCCGCCCTCCACTCTAGACACTAGGCTACCTGCCGCCCCTCCACTCTAACCACTGGGCTACCTGCCGCCCCTCCCTCTAGACACTAGGCCACCTGCCGCCCCTCCTCTAACCACTGGGCTACCTGCCGCCCCTCACTCTAGACACTAGGCTACCTGCCGCCCCTCCACTCTAACCACTAGGCTACCTGCCGCCCCTCCACTCTAGACACTAGGCTACCTGCCGCCCCTCCACTCTAACCACTAGGCTACCTGCCGCCCCTCCCTCTAACCACTAGGCTACCTGCCGCCCCTCCCTCTAACCACTAGGCTACCTGCCGCCCCTCCCTCTAACCACTGGCTACCTGCCGCCCCTCCCGCTAACCACTAGGCTGCACACCGCCCCTCCACTCTAGACAATGAGCTACCTGCCGCCCTGAGAATGGGCAGTTAAGACCTGCCGGCCTCTCCACTCTAACCACTACTGCCTCTTGGCCCTCCAACTCTTATTTGACAATCAACCGACAGCCTACCGGCTGCAAACCCTAACGGCACCCTCTAACCACTAGGTGCCTGCCGCCCCTCCACTCCTGGACTTGCCGCCCTGAGACTACTTAATCCGGCCGGTTGTGATACAGCCTGGAATCAATCCAGAGTGTCTGTAGTGACACCTCTAGCACCCGAGATACGTACCTTGAACCGTTGTGATACAGCCTGGAATGAATCCAGAGTGTCTGTAGTGACGCCTCTAGCACCGAGGTGCAGTACCTTAGAACAGCTGTGATACAGCCTGGAATGCGATCCAGAGTGTCTGTAGTGACGCCTCTAGCACCTGGGTCAGTACCTCCAACCGCTGTGATCAGCCTGGAATCGATCCAGAGTGTCTGTAGTGACGCCTCTAGCACCGAGATGCAGTACCTTGACCTCTGTGATACAGCCTGGAATCGATCCAGAGTGTCTGTAGTGACGCCTCTAGCACCGAGATGCAGTACCTTAGACCGCTGCGCCACTCGGGGAGTCCGTTTGGAACGTGGCCAGTGGACATTTCTAGACTGTTGTTCTGAAAAACATTGTGTATCATATCAAGGGTTTTCATAAATGGAATTGTTGTTAATGGAGTGCTTTACTAACGACTGCTTCTGTCATGAAGATTATATAGACTAGTTACGCAGGTGCACAGAAGAACTATAGGGCTCTGGTCAAATGTAGTGCATTATGTTAGGGATTAGGGTGCCATTTGGCATGCGGACAATGACCATTTGGCATTTGGGACTGAATTCACCATACTACTTCTGGTGATCATGAATTACTTTCAATATGAGATAGAAGCAAACACGGCACTGACCAAAAGCTGCAGGACATGTCTGAGTTCTGTCTCTCTCTTTCTCTGTCAAGAATCAGCCTCTTTTCTGTGTCTAGTTCTTTCTCTCTCTTTCCTCTGTCAAGAATCAGCCTCTTTCTGTGTCAAGAATCTGCCTCTTTTCTGTGTCTAGTTCTTTCTCTCTCTTTCTCTGTCAGAATCAGCCTCTTTCTGTGTCTAGTTCTTTCTCTCTCTTTCTCTGTCAGAATCAGCCTTTTCTGTGTCTAGTTCTTCTCTCTCTTTCTCTGTCAAGAATCAGCCTCTTTTCTGTGTCTAGTTCTTTCTCTCTCTTTCTCTATCAAGAATCAGCCTCTTTTCTGTGTCTAGTTCTTTCTCTCTCTTTCTCTGTCAAAAGTCAGCCTCTTTTCTGTGTCAAGAATCTGCCTCTTTTCTGTGTCTAGTTCTTTCTCTCTCTTTCTCTGTCAAGAATCAGCCTCTTTTCTGTGTCTAGTTCTTTCTCTCTCTTTCTCTGTCAAGAATCAGCCTCTTTTCTGTGTCAAGAATCTGCCTCTTTTCTGTGTCTAGTTCTGTCTCTCTCTTTCTCTGTCAAGAATCTGCATCTTTTCTGTGTCTAGTTCTTCCTCTCTCTTTCTCTGTCAAGAATCAGCCTCTTTTCTGTGTCTAGTTCTGTCTCTCTCTTTCTCTGTCAAGAATCGGCCTCTTTTCTGTGTCTAGTTCTTTCTCTCTCTTTCTCTGTCAAGAATCAGCCTCTTTTCTGTGTCTAGTTCTTTCTCTCTCTTTCTCTGTCAAGAATCAGCCTCTTTTCTGTGTCTAGTTCTTCCTCTCTCTTTCTCTGTCAAGAATCAGCCTCTTTTCTGTGTCAAGAATCTTGCCTTCTGCGTTCCAGTTCTGTCTTCTCTTTCTCTGTCAAGAATCGGCCTCTTTTCTGTGTTCAGTTCTTTCTCTCTCTTTCTCTGTCAAGAATCAGCCTCTTTTCTGTGTCTAGTTCTTTCTCTCTCTTTCTCTGTCAAGAATCAGCCTCTTTTCTGTGTCTAGTTCTTCCTCTCTCTTTCTCTGTCAAGAATCTGCCTCTTTTCTGTGTCTCTTTTCTGTCTCTCTCTTTCTCTGTCAAGAATCGGCCTCTTTTCTGTGTCTAGTTCTTTCTCTCTCTTTCTCTGTCAAGAATCTGCCTCTTTTCTGTGTCTAGTTCTTCCTCTCTCTTTCTCTGTCAAGAATCGGCCTCTTTTCTGTGTCTCTTTTCTGTCTCTCTCTTTCTCTGTCAAGAATCTGCCTCTTTTCTGTGTCTAGTTCTCTCTCTCTTTCTCTGTCAGAATCTGCCTCTTTCTGTGTCTCTTTTCTGTCTCTCTCTTTCTCTGTCAAGAATCTGCCTCTTTTCTGTGTCTCTTTTCTGTCTCTCTCTTTCTCTGTCAAGAATCTGCCTCTTTTCTGTGTCTCTTTTTCTGTCTCTCTCTTTCTCTGTGGGAATCTGCCTCTTTTCTGTGTCTCTTTTCTGTCTCTCTTTTCTCTGTCAAGAATCTGCCTCTTTTCTGTGTCTAGTTCTTCCTCTCTTTTCTCTGTCAAGAATCTGCCTCTTTTCTGTGTCTCTTTTCTGTCTCTCTTTCTCTGTCAAGAATCAGCCTCTTTTCTGTGTCTAGTTCTTCCTCTCTCTTCTCTGTCAAGAATCAGCCTCTTTTCTGTGTCTGGTTTCTTCCTCTCTTTTCTCTGTCAAGAATCTGCCTCTTTTCTGTGTCTAGTTCTTTCTCTCTCTTTCTCTGTCAGAATCAGCCTCTTTTCTGTGTCTAGTTCTTCCTCTCTTTTCTCTGTCAAGAATCAGCCTCTTTTCTGTGTCTAGTTCTTTCTCTCTCTTTCTCTGTCAAGAATCAGCCTCTTTTCTCTGTCAGAATCTGCCTCTTTTCTGTGTCTAGTTCTTCCTCTCTCTTTCTCTGTCAAGAATCTGCCTCTTTTCTGTGTCTAGTTACTTCCTCTCTCTTTCTCTGTCAAGAATCTGCTCTTTTCTCTGTCAAGAATCTGCCTCTTTTCTCTTTCAAGAATCGGCCTCTTTTCTGTGTCTAGTTCTTCCTCTCTCTTTCTCTGTCAAGAATCTGCCTCTTTTCTGTGTCTAGTTCTGTCTCTCTCTTTCTCTGTCAAGCCTATGTTCCCCTCCTCTTATGGTAGCAGAGCTGTAAAACGGTAAAAAAAAGAGGCCTACTCTGTCTTATAAGGAGGTTTGTCAACAGTGTATCTGATGGGTATGGCTATTGGTAATGGCGTCAAAACTGAATGAAGCTGTATGAATGGCTGATGTAATAGATGTATTATACTGCTGTTGAATCAGCACAGAACATGACTGGCGCCAGGACTCTCAGGTGCAGAGCCAGGTATGCCGTGTGCTCCAGCACACAGGAGTGAGATCTCCTCAGCAACCGGTGATGAGCAGCGCGCGTAGCAGTTCCACGTGAAAACCAACGGCACAGGCACGAGAGAACAATTGTCCATAATCAAACAGGTCCCCTTTCTTCCGCTAACGGAACCGATCCTCACGCACAACAATTAATCAAAGCCTTATTGGGAGCAGCTATCGTTCGTTAGACACGAAATAGTGTTGGACAAAGTGGACAGAGATGATCAATCAAACCCTGTGCCGCGGTAAAATCATAATAGCTATCAGTTTTTACATTTTTACCTTATATGTGAAGGTAAAATGGGCTATTTGCCTACATTCCGCGTACCGTCTTTAGACATGCGAGTGCACCGCCCCTCGGTTCTCTGTCTGAGATCTGTGCTAAATAATCACGCGCACTGGCACACGATCAGCACGAGACTACCTACATGCAACTCAATATAATCTACTTTAAAATGTGTAGAAATGATAATGGACCTACATTTACACAGTGTATTGACTGTGTCCAGCTCGCTAATAATCACCGAAATGAAAGAGATAGTCAGAACCATCGAACATTCCAAAAACGATGGATAGAGGACATTTGTTTGCTCATTTTGACGGCAAGAAATATAACCAATTTTCAGTTCTGCACCCTGCAATGAGTGACACCCTGCACTAGAGAGATACATAGTAGTCTTGGTTGTTGATATTGATCTGGTTGGTGACTGTTATGTTCTAGTCGAGCTGGAGTTTCCCAGTTTTCCCTTGTTCTGTTCATTCAGCCATTCCCTCGTCAATGTTTATCTCTCTCTGGCACAACATGCGCAGTGAGTGAATCATATTTCTCCCGTGATAAAGGGATATAGCCTAGTGTTATAAACTAGACGTTAGTTGTGTGAATGATTTCGGTTAATGCAATACAAAGGTCATATCAGACCAATAACCTACATGCAGCTGCTGTCTGTCTCGGTTCTCTCTCTCTCTCTCTCTCTCTCTCTCTCTGTGAGCGCCTGATAGGGGCTGCACGAACAATCGTTTTAAGTGTGGAAATATGAACCAGCTGTCACTAGGCTATATGGTCTGCATGTTAATTCTCAGTTTCTTTCAACGTGTTTTCCGGGAGACCACGAATAATGCCTCCGTTCCCATCAAAACCTTCAGCTCAAGAATCCTATTCCAGTAGTCATTCTGCACAAACTCGTGAAAAACTTCAAACCTATAGTCTAAAACGTGGAATGTGATACACACATAGTGTTCAGTGGACAGAGGTAGGATACGGAAAGACTGATGAGGTATTGATACATACAAACTTTTACTATTTTGCTCCCACTGGAAATGTATACACATCTAGATGACCACATCACCGGGGTTCACTTTTTCCTCACCTTTGTTAAAACTGATACCCAAAGTTATTATCCACAACAACATCAGCATGATTCAGCCGAGTGCATTCGAATTCCTCCCCCGGCAAGGTCCGTTAGACTTCTGCTCTGCGGAGACACCATCAATTCCCCTAGAAATAGCCTAGTTTACGCGTCAATAACGGAAATAATTAGCAATCTTTTGGTTGATTGTCAATTGCAG
>NC_060194.1:40161529-40181529 GCF_021184085.1 Oncorhynchus gorbuscha | reverse complement strand
GAGGGAGAGAGAGACGGAGGGAGGGAGAGAGAGACGGAGGGAGGGAGAGAGAGACGGAGGGAGGGAGGGAGGGAGGGAGAGACGGAGGGAGGGAGAGAGAGACGGAGGGAGAGAGAGACGGAGGGAGAGAGAGACGGAGGGAGGGAGAGAGAGACGGAGGGAGGGAGAGAGAGACGGAGGGAGGGAGAGAGAGACGGAGGAAGACATAGAGGAAGATAGAGAGGAGTAGAGACAGAAAGACAGGTGAAGGGAGAGAGAGACGGGAGGGAGAGAGAGACGGAGGGAGGGAGAGACGGAGGGAGGGAGAGAGAGATGGAGGGAGAGAGAGACGGAGGGAGAGAGAGAGAGACGGAGGGAGAGAGAGACGGAGGGAGAGAGAGACGGAGGGAGAGAGAGACGGAGGGAGAGAGAGGGAAGATAAAGAGGGATAGACACAGAGAGACAAAGACGGAGGGAGAGAACGACAGAGAGAGATAGAGAGGGGTAGAGGGAGAGATAGAGGTGGAGGGAGAGAGGAAGATAAAGAGGATAGACACAGAGAGACAAAGACGGAGGGAGAGAACGACAGAGAGAGATAGAGAGGGGTAGAGGGAGAGATAGAGGTGGAGGGAGAGAGGAAGATAAAGAGGGATAGACACAGAGAGACAAAGACGGAGGGAGAGAACGACAGAGAGAGATAGAGAGGGGTAGAGGGAGAGATAGAGGTGGAGGGAGAGAACGACAGAGAGAGATAGAGAGGGGTAGAGGGAGAGATAGAGGTGGAGGGAGAGAGAGACGGAGGGAGAGAACGACAGAGAGAGATAGAGAGGGGTAGAGGGAGAGAGAGACTGAGGGAGAGAGAGACAGAGAGAGATAGAGAGGGGTAGAGGGAGAGAGAGATAGAGAGGGGTAGAGAGAGAGATAGAGAGGGGTAGAGAGAGAGATAGAGAGGGGTAGAGAGAGAGATAGAGAGGGGTAGAGAGAGAGATAGAGGTGGAGGGGAGAGAGAGAGATAGAGAGGGGTAGAGGGAGAGATAGAGAGGGGTAGAGAGAGAGATAGAGAGGGGTAGAGAGAGAGATAGAGGTGGAGGGAGAGAGAGAGATAGAGAGGGGGTAGAGGGAGAGATAGAGGTAGAGGGAGAGATAGAGAGGGGTAGAGAGAGAGATAGAGAGGGGTAGAGGGAGAGATAGAGGTAGAGGGAGAGATAGAGAGGGGTAGAGAGAGAGATAGAGGTGGAGAGAGATAGAGAGGGGTGGAGGGAGAGAGAGAGATGACGTTTGATGTCATTTCCAGTCACAACTTACAGGCTTGTTTCCAGGCTTGTTTTCGAGTTGCTGTGCATTTTGTTGCCAACCTATTTTGCTACCTGACAACTTTACGGTTTTCACTTTTTAATTACTGTTCATATATTTATTAATTTTTTTCCTCAACTTTTTCACTCCGGACGCTTTATCTGGACACGATTCGTCAGGACCTCCAACAGCCAGAGGGACTGTTAGTAACATTAACATGATGCCTTCTAATTGCAGTCGCTGTACTCGCCTTACGGCGAGGATAGCTGTGCTACAAGCCCAGCTTCAGACGCAATCGTTAGGCAAGGGTAATTTCAGTGTAGGAAAGGATGAAACAGCGTCTGTGCCACCAGTAAGTGCAGATAGTAGTATAAATCCCCGCAGCCGGACAACTTTCTCACAGTTTCTGGAAGGAAATGCTGTAGGAACGCTCAACCGGTGTCGCTCACCGGTTTTCCCCATTAAGCAGCTGGTTGGAGTCAGAGGCCGAGTCTTCTCCGGTCTCTACTCCTCCCGTTATGGGGTCTGAGACGCAGAAGCTTCCCAGCATTAGTTCTGACAAATTGAAAACTCTAGTCATTGGCGACTCCATTACCCGCAGTATTAGACTTAAAACGAATCATCCAGCGATCATACACTGTTTACCAGGGGGCAGGGCTACCGACGTTAAGGCTAATCTGAAGATGGTGCTGGCTAAAGCTAAAACTGGCGAGTGTAGAGAGTATAGAGATATTGTTATCCACGTCGGCACCAACGATGTTAGGATGAAACAGTCAGAGATCACCAAGCGCAACATAGCTTCTGCGTGCATATCAGCTAGAAAGATGTGTCGGCATCGAGTAATTGTCTCTAGCCCCCTCCCAGTTAGGGGGAGTGATGAGCTCTACAGCAGAGTCTCACAACTCAATCGCTGGTTGAAAACTGTTTTCTGCCCCTCCCAAAAGATAGAATTTGTAGATAATTGGCCCTCTTTCTGGGACTCACCCACAAACAGGACCAAGCCTGACCTGCTGAGGAGTGACGGACTCCATCCTAGCTGGAGGTGTGCTCTCATCTTATCTACCAACATAGACAGGGCTCCAACTCCTCTAGCTCCACAATGAAATAGGGTGCAGGCCAGGCAGCAGGCTGTTAGCCAGCCTGCCAGCATAGTGGAGTCTGCCACTAGCACAGTCAGTGTAGTCAGCTCAGCTATCCCCATTGAGACCGTGTCTGTGCCCCGACCTAGGTTGGGCAAAACTAAACATGGCGGTGTTCGCCTTTAGCAATCTCACTAGGATAAAGACCACCTCCATTCCTGTCATTACTGAAAGAGATCATGATACCTCACATCTCAAAATAGGGCTACTTAATGTTAGATCCCTTACTTCAAAGGCAATTATAGTCAATGCACTAATCACTGATCATAATCTTGATGTGATTGGCCTGACTGAAAGATGGCTTAAACCTGATGAATTTACTGTTTTAAATGAGGCCTCACCTCCTGGCTACACTAGTGACCATATCCCCCGTGCATCCCGCAAAGGCGGAGGTGTTGCTAACATTTACGATAGAAAATTTCAATTTACAAAAAAATGACGTTTTTCGTCTTTTGAGCTTCTAGTCATGAAATCTATGCAGCCTACTCAATCACTTTTTATAGCTACTGTTTACAGACCTCCTGGGCCATATACAGCGTTTCTCTGAGTTCCCTGAATTCCTATCGGACCTTGTAGTCATAGCAGATAATATTCTAATCTTTGGTGACTTTAATATTCACATGGAAAAGTCCACAGACCCACTCCAAAAGGCTTTCGGAGCCATCATCGACTCAGTGGGTGTTGTCTAACATGTCTCTGGACCCACTCACTGTCACAGTCATACGCTGGACCTAGTTTTGTCCCATGGAATAAATGTTGTAGATCTTAATGTTTTTCCTCATAATCCTGGACTATCGGACCACCATTTTATTATGTTTGCAATTGCAACAAATAATCTGCTCAGACCCCAACCAAGGAACATCAAAAAGTCGTGCTATAAATTCACAGACAACACAAAGATTCCTTGATGTCCTTCCAGATTCCCTCTGTCTACCCAAGGACGCCATAGGACAAAAATCAGTTAACCACCTAACTGAGGATCTGAATTTAACCTTGCGCAATACCCTAGATGCAGTTGTACCCCTAAAAACTAAAAACATTTCTCATAAGAAACTAGCTCCCTGGTACACAGAAAATACCCGAGCTCTGGAAGCAGGCTTCCAGAAAATTGGAATGGAAATGGCGCCAGACCAAACTGGAAGTCTTCCGACTAGCTAGGAAAGACGGTACCGTGCAGTACCGAAGAGCCCTTACGGCTGCTCGATCATCCTATTTTTCTAACTTAATTAAGGAAAATAAGAACAATCCGAAATTCCTTTTTTGATACTGTCGCAAAGCTAACTAAAAAGCAGCATTCCCCAAGAGAGGATGACTTTCACTTTAGCAGTGATAAATTGATGAACTTCTTTGAGGAAAAGATTATGATTATTAGAAAGCAAATTACGGACTCCTCTTTAAACCTGCGTATTCCGCCAAACCTCAGTTGTCCTGAGTCTGCACAACTCTGCCAGGACCTAGGATCAAGAGAGACACTCAAGTGTTTTAGTACTATATCTCTTGACACAATGATGAAAATAAGCATGGCCTCTAAACCTTCAAGCTGCATACTGGACCCTATTCCAACTAAACTACTGAAAGAGCTGCTTCCTGTGCTTGGCCCTCCTATGTTGAACATAATAAACGGCTCTCTATCCACCGGATATGTACCAAACTCACTAAAAGTGGCAGTAATAAAGCCTCTCTTGAAAAAGCCAAACCTTGACCCAGAAAATATAAAAAACTATCGGCCTATATCGAATCTTCCATTCCTCTCAAAAATTTTAGAGAAGGCTGTTGCGCAGCAACTCACTGCCTTCCTTGAGACAAACAATGTATACGAAATGCTTCAGTCTGGTTTTAGACCCCATCATAGCACTGAGACGGCACTTGTGAAGGTGGTAAATGACATTTTAATGGCATCAGACCGAGGCTCTGCATCTGTCCTTGTGCTCCTAGACCTTAGTGCTGCTTTTGATACCATCGATCACCACATTCTTTTGGAGAGATTGGAAACCCAAATTGGTTTACACGGACATGTTCTGGCCTGGTTTAGATCTTATCTGTCGGAAAGATATCAGTTTGTCTCTGTGAATGGTTTGTCCTCTGACAAATCAACTGTAAATTTCGGTGTTCCGCAAGGTTCCTTTTAGGACCACTATTGTTTTCACTATATATTTTACCTCTTGGGGATGTTATTCGAAAACATAATGTTAACTTTCACTGCTATGCGGATGACACGCAGCTGTACATTTCAATGAAACATGGTGAAGCCCCAAAATTGCCCTCGCTAGAAGCATGTGTTTCAGACATAAGGAAGTGGATGGCAGCAAACTTTCTACTATTAAACTCAGACAAAACAGAGATGCTTGTTCTAGGTCCCAAGAAACAAAGAGATCTTCTGTTGAATCTGACAATTAATCTTAATGGTTGTACAGTCGTCTCAAATAAAACTGTGAAGGACCTCGGCGTTACTCTGGACCCTGATCTCTCTTTTGAAGAACATATCAAGACCATTTCAAGGACAGCTTTTTTCCATCTACGTAACATTGCAAAAATCAGAAAATTTCTGTCCAAAAATTATGCAGAAAAATTAATCCATGCTTTTGTCACTTCTAGGTTAGACTACTGCAATGCTCTACTTTCCGGCTACCCGGATAAAGCACTGAATAAACTTCAGTTAGTGCTACATACGGCTGCTAGAATCCTGACTAGAACCAAAAAATTTGATCATATTACTCCAGTGCTAGCCTCTCTACACTGGTTTCCTGTCAAAGCAAGGGCTAATTTCAAGGTTTTACTGCTAACCTACAAAGCATTACATGGGCTTGCTCCTACCTATCTCTCTTATTTGGTCCTGCCGTACATACCTACACGTACGCTATGGTCACAAGACGCAGGCCTCCTAATTGTCCCTAGAATTTCTAAGCAAACAGCTGGAGGCAGGGCTTTCTCCTATAGAGCTCCATTTTTATGGAACGGTCTGCCTACCCATGTCAGAGACACAAACTCGGTCTCAACCTTTAAGTCTTTACTGAAGACTCATCTCTTCAGTGGGTCATATGATTGAGTGTAGTCTGGCCCAGGAGTGTGAAGGTGAACGGAAAGGCTCTGGAGCAACGAACCACCCTTGCTGTCTCTGCCTGGCCGGTTCCCCTCTTTCCACTGGGATTCTCTGCCTCTAACCCTATTACAGGGGCTGAGTCACTGGCTTACTGGGGCTCTCTCATGCCGTCCATGGAGGGGGTGCGTCACCTGAGTGGGTTGATTCACTGTTGTGGTCGTCCTGTCTGGGTTGGCGCCCACCCCCCCTTGGGTTGTGCCGTGGCAGAGATCTTTGTGGGCTATACTCAGCCTTGTCTCAGGATGGTAAGTTGGTGGTTGAAGATATCCCTCTAGTGGTGTGGGGGCTGTGCTTTGGCAAAGTGGGTGGGGTTATATCCTTCCTGTTTGGCCCTGTCCGGGGGTGTCCTTGGATGGGGCCACAGTGTCTCCTGACCCCTCCTGTCTCAGCCTCCAGTATTTATGCTGCAGTAGTTTATGTGTCGGGGGCTAGGGTCAGTTTGTTATATCTGGAGTACTTCTCCTGTCCTATTCGGTGTCCTGTGTGAATCTAAGTGTGCGTTCTCTAATTCTCTCCTTATCTCTTTCTTTCTCTCTCTCGAGGACCTGAGCCCTAGGACCATGCCCCAGGACTACCTGACATGATGACTCCTTGCTGTCCCCAGTCCACCTGGCCATGCTGCTGCTCCAGTTTCAACTGTTCTGCCTTATTATTATTCGACCATGCTGGTCATTTATGAACATTTAAACATCTTTGCCATGTTCTGTTATAATCTCCACCCGGCACAGCCAGAAGAGGACTGGCCACCCCACATATGCTCTCTCTAATTCTCTCTTTCTTTCTCTCAGAGGAGGACCTAAGCCCTAGGACCGTGCCCCAGGACTACCTGACATGATGACTCCTTGCTGTCCCCAGTCCACCTGACTGTGCTGCTGCTCCAGTTTCAACTGTTCTGCCTTTATTATTATTCGACCATGCTGGTCATTTATGAACATTTGAACATCTTGGCCATGTTCTGTTATAATCTCCACCCGGCAGAGCCAGAAGAGGACTGGCCACCCCACATAGCCTGGTTCCTCTCTAGGTTTCTTCCTAGGTTTTGGCCTTTCTAGGGAGTTTTCCTAGCCACCATGCTTCTACACCTGTATTGCTTGCTGTTTGGGGTTTTAGGCTGGGTTTCTGTACAGCACTTTGAGATATCAGCTGATGTACGAAGGGCTATATAAATACATTTGATTTGATTTGATTTAGAGAGACTGAAGGAGAGAGAGAGACAGAGGAAGATAGAGAGGGTTGGAGGGAGAGATAGAGATGGAGGGAGAGAGAGACAGAGGGAGAGAGAGACAGAGGAAGAGATAGAGGTGGAGGGAGAGAGAGACAGAGAAAGATAGAGAGGGGTAGAGGGAGAGAGAGGTGGAGGGAGAGAGAGACTGAGGGAGAGAGAGACAGAGGAAGATAGAGAGGGGGGTAGAGGGAGAGATAGGAGGTGGAGGGAGAGAGAGACTGAGGGAGAGAGAGACAGAGAAAGATAGAGAGGGGTAGAGGGAGAGATAGGGGTGGAGGGAGAGAGAGACTGAGGGAGAAAGAGACAGAGAAAGATAGAGAGGGGTAGAAGGAGAGATAGAGGTGGAGGGAGAGATAGAGGTGGAGGGAGAGAGAGACTGAGGGAGAGAGAGATAGAGGAAGATAGAGAGGGGTAGAGGGAGAGATAGAGGTGGAGGGAGAGAGAGACAGAGGAAGATGTAGAGGGAGAGATAAGTATGGAGGGAGAGAGAGACAGAGGAAGATGTAGAGGGAGAGAGAGACTGAGGGAGAGAGAGACAGAGAAAGATAGAGAGGGGTAGAGGGAGAGATAGGGGTGGAGGGAGAGAAAGACTGAGGGAGAGAGAGACAGAGAAAGATAGAGAGGGGTAGAGGGAGAGATATAGGTGGAGGGAGAGAGACTGAAGGAGGGAGAGATAGAGGTGGAGGGAGAGAGAGACTGAGGGAGAGAGAGACAGAGGAAGATAGAGAGGGGTAGAGGGAGAGATAGAGGTGGAGGGAGAGAGAGACTGAGGAGAGAGAGACAGAGGAAGATGTAGAGGGAGAGATAAGTATGGAGGGAGAGAGAGACAGAGGAAGATGTAGAGGGAGAGATAAGTATGGAGGGAGAGAGAGACACAGAGGGAGAGAGAGGTGGAGGGAGAGAGAGTGATGGAGGGAGAGAGAGACAGAGGAAGATAGAGAGGGGTAGAAGGAGAGAAATACAGAGAGAAATAGAGGTGGTTTCAGTGAGCACCAATGAGCGTCCCTCGGTGGGAGCTTTAACGAACAACACTGCCCTCTGTTGGTTTATTTTCTACATTACATACATGCAATACACTGACTCAACATGCAATACACCTACTCTACATGCAATACACCTACTCTACATGCAATACACAGACTCTACATGCAATACACTGACTATACATGCAATACACTGACTATACATGCAATACACCTACTCTACATGCAATACACCTACTCTACATGCAATACACAGACTCTACATGCAATACACTGACTATACATGCAATACACTGACTATACATGCAATACACTGACTCTACATGCAATACACTGACTATACATGCAATACACTGACTATACATGCAATACACTGACTATACATGCAATACACTGACTATACATGCAATACACTGACTATACATGCAATACATTGGAATGAGTAGGAGGCAAACTCATCCATACAATACATTGGCATGTGTAAGTACAGTAGGCCCATTCATGCAATACCTACCTAGATGTACATACCTACCTCAATTGCCTTGTACCCCTGCACATCAACTGGGTCCTGGTACCACGTGTATATAGCCAAGTTATCATTATTCATCAAATCAAATCTTGTTGGTCACATACACATGGTTAGCAGATGTTAATGGTCACATACACATGGTTAGCAGATGTTAATGGTCACATACACATGGTTAGCAGATGTTAATGGTCACATACACATGGTTAGCAGATGTTAATGGTCACATACACATGGTTAGCAGATGTTAATGGTCACATACACATGGTTAGCAGATGTTAATGGTCACATACACATGGTTAGCAGATGTTAATGGTCACATACACATGGTTAGCAGATGTTAATGGTCACCTACACATGGTTAGCAGATGTTAATGGTCACATACACATGGTTAGCAGATGTTAATGGTCACATACACATGGTTAGCAGATGTTAATGGTCACATACACATGGTGAGCAGATGTTAATGGTCACATACACATGGTTAGCAGATGTTAATGGTCACATACACATGGTTAGCAGATGTTAATGGTCACATACACATGGTTAGCAGATGTTAATGGTCACATACACATGGTGAGCAGATGTTAATGGTCACATACACATGGTGAGCAGATGTTAATGGTCACATACACATGGTTAGCAGATGTTAATGGTCACATACACATGGTTAGCAGATGTTAATGGTCACATACACATGGTTAGCAGATGTTAATGGTCACATACACATGGTGAGCAGATGTTAATGGTCACATACACATGGTTAGCAGATGTTAATGGTCACATACACATGGTTAGCAGATGTTAATGGTCACATACACATGGTTAGCAGATGTTAATGGTCACATACACATGGTTAGCAGATGTTAATGGTCACATACACCTGGTGAGCAGATGTTAATGGTCACCTACACCTGGTTAGCAGATGTTAATGGTCACATACACATGGTTAGCAGATGTTAATGGTCACATACACCTGGTGAGCAGATGTTAATGGTCACCTACACCTGGTTAGCAGATGTTAATGGTCACCTACACCTGGTTAGCAGATGTTAATGGTCACATACACATGGTTAGCAGATGTTAATGGTCACCTACACCTGGTTAGCAGATGTTAATGGTCACATACACATGGTTAGCAGATGTTAATGGTCACCTACACCTGGTTAGCAGATGTTAATGGTCACATACACATGGTTATCAGATGTTAATGGTCACCTACACCTGGTTAGCAGATGTTAATGGTCACATACACCTGGTGAGCAGATGTTAATGGTCACATACACATGGTTAGCAGATGTTAATGGTCACATACACATGGTTAGCAGATGTTAATGGTCACATACACATGGTTAGCAGATGTTAATGGTCACATACACCTGGTTAGCAGATGTTAATGGTCACATACACATGGTTAGCAGATGTTAATGGTCACATACACCTGGTGAGCAGATGTTAATGGTCACATACACCTGGTTAGCAGATGTTAATGGTCACATACACATGGTGAGCAGATGTTAATGGTCACATACACATGGTTAGCAGATGTTAATGGTCACATACACATGGTTAGCAGATGTTAATGGTCACATACACCTGGTGAGCAGATGTTAATGGTCACATACACATGGTGAGCAGATGTTAATGGTCACATACCTGGTGAGCAGATGTTAATGGTCACATACACCTGGTGAGCAGATGTTAATGGTCACATACATGGTTAGCAGATGTTAATGGTCACATACACATGGTTAGCAGATGTTAATGGTCACATACACCTGGTGAGCAGATGTTAATGGTCACATACACATGGTTAGCAGATGTTAATGGTCACATACACATGGTTAGCAGATGTTAATGGTCACATACACCTGGTGAGCAGATGTTAATGGTCACATACACCTGGTGAGCAGATGTTAATGGTCACATACACATGGTTAGCAGATGTTAATGGTCACATACACATGTTTAGCAGATGTTAATGGTCACATACACCTGGTGAGCAGATGTTAATGGTCACATACACTGGTGAGCAGATGTTAATGGTCACATACACCTGGTGAGCAGATGTTAATGGTCACATACACATGGTTAGCAGATGTTAATGGTCACATACACCTGGTGAGCAGATGTTAATGGTCACATACACATGGTTAGCAGATGTTAATGGTCACATACACATGGTGAGCAGATGTTAATGGTCACATACACCTGGTGAGCAGATGTTAATGGTCACATACACATGGTTAGCAGATGTTAATGGTCACATACACATGGTTAGCAGATGTTAATGGTCACATACACCTGGTGAGCAGATGTTAATGGTCACATACACCTGGTGAGCAGATGTTTAATGGTCACATACACCTGGTGAAGCAGATGTTAATGGTCACATACACATGGTTAGCAGATGTTATGGTCACATACACCTGGTGAGCAGATGTTAATGGTCACATACACATGGTTAGCAGATGTTAATGGTCACATACACATGGTGAGCAGATGTTAATGCGAGTGTAGTGAAATACTTGTGCTTCTAGTTCTGACAGTGCAGTAATATCTAACAAGTAATCTAAGAATTTCACAACAACTACCTTATACACACACAAGTGTAAAGGAATGAATAAGAATATGTACAACTAAATATATGAATGAGTGATGGCCCGACGGCAAGATGCTGTAGATGGTATAGGTACAGTATATACATATGAGATGAGTAATGTAGGGTATGTAAACAAGATGCAGTAGATGGTATAGAGTACAGTATATACATATGAGATGGGTAATGTAGGGTATGTAAACAAGATGCAGTAGATGGTATAGAGTACAGTATATACATATGAGATGGGTAATGTAGGGTATGTAAACAAGATGCAGTAGATGGTATAGAGTACAGGATATACATATGAGATGAGTAATGTAGGTATGTAAACAAGATGCAGTAGATGGTATAGAGTACAGTATATACATATGAGATGGGTAATGTAGGGTATGTAAACAAGATGCAGTAGATGGTATAGAGCACAGGATATACATATGAGATGAGTAATGTAGGGTATGTAAACAAGATGCAGTAGATGGTATAGAGTACAGTATATACATATGAGATGGGTAATGTAGGGTATGTAAACAAGATGCAGTAGATGGTATAGAGTACAGTATATACATATGAGATGGGTAATGTAGGGTATGTAAACAAGATGCAGTAGATGGTATAGAGTACAGGATATACATATGAGATGAGTAATGTAGGGTATGTAAACAAGATGCAGTAGATGG
Source organism: Oncorhynchus gorbuscha (assembly GCF_021184085.1). Classification (NCBI taxonomy): domain Eukaryota; kingdom Metazoa; phylum Chordata; class Actinopteri; order Salmoniformes; family Salmonidae; genus Oncorhynchus; species Oncorhynchus gorbuscha. The sequence goes on along the minus strand of NC_060194.1, from coordinate 40,170,004 downwards.
TATAGAGTACAGTATATACATATGAGATGGGTAATGTAGGGTATGTAAACAAGATGCAGTAGATGGTATAGAGTACAGGATATACATATGAGATGAGTAATGTAGGGTATGTAAAACAAGATGCAGTAGATGGTATAGAGTACAGTATATACATATGAGATGGGTAATGTAGGGTATGTAAACAAGATGCAGTAGATGGTATAGAGTACAGTATATACATATGAGATGAGTAATGTAGGGTATGTAAACAAGATGCAGTAGATGGTATAAAGTACAGTATATACATATGAGATGAGTAATGTAGGGTATGTAAACAAGATGCAGTAGATGGTATATACAGTATATACATATGAGATGAGTAATGTAGGGTATGTAAACAAGATGCAGTAGATGGTATAGAGTACAGTATATACATATGAGATGAGTAATGTAGGGTATGTAAACAAGATGCAGTAGATGGTATAGAGTACAGTATATACATATGAGATGAAGTAATGTAGGGTATGTAAACAAGATGCAGTAGATGGTATAGAGTACAGTATACATATGAGATGAGTAATGTAGGGTATGTAAACAAGATGCAGTAGATGGTATAGAGTACAGTATATACATATGAGATGAGTAATGTAGGGTATGTAAACAAGATGCAGTAGATGGTATAGAGTACAGTATATACATATGAGATGGGTAATGTAGGGTATGTAAACAAGATGCAGTAGATGGTATAGGGAGTACAGTATATACATATGAGATGAGTAATGTAGGGTATGTAAACAAGATGCAGTAGATGGTATAGAGTACAGGTATATACATATGAGATGAGTAATGTAGGGTATGTAAACAAGATGCAGTAGATGGTATAGAGTACAGTATATACATATGAGATGAGTAATGTAGGGTATGTAAACAAGATACAGTAGATGGTATAGAGTACAGTATATACATATGAGATGAGTAATGTAGGGTATGTAAACAAGATGCAGTAGATGGTATAGAGTACAGTATATACATATGAGATGAGTAATGGTAGGGTATGTAAACAAGATGCAATTAGATGGTATAAGTACAGTATATACATATGAGATGGGTAATGTAGGTATGTAAACAAGATGCAGTAGATGGTATAGAGTGCAGTATATACATATGAGATGAGTAATGTAGGGTATGAAACAAGATGCAGTAGATGGTATAGAGTACAGTATATACATATGAGATGAGTAATGTAGGTATGTAAGCAAGATGCAGTAGATGGTATAGAGTACAGTATATACATATGAGATAGAGTAATGTAGGGTATGTAAATAAGATGCAGTAGATGGTATAGAGTGTATATGGGTATATGAGATGAGTAATGTAGGTATGTAAACAAGATGCAGTAGATGGTATAAGTACAGTATATACATATGAGATGAGTAATGGTGGAATTGGTAAATAGATGCAGTAGATGGTATAGAGCACAGTATATACATATGAGATGGGTAATGTAGGGTATAAACAAGATGCAGTAGATGGGTATAGAGTACAGGATATACATATGAGATGAGTAATGTAGGGTATGTAAACAAGATGCAGTAGATGGTATAGAGTACAGTATATACATATGAGATGAGTAATGTAGGGTATGTAAACAAGATGCAGTAGATGGTATAGAGTACAGTATATACATATGAGATGAGTAATGTAGGGTATGTAAACAAGATGCAGTAGATGGTATAGAGTACAGTATATACATATGATGAGTAATGTAGGGTATGTAAACAAGATGCAGTAGATGGTATAGAGTACAGTATATACATATGAGATGAGTAATGTAGGGTATGTAAAACAAGATGCAGTAGATGGTATAGAGTACAGTATATACATATGAGATGAGTAATGTAGGTATGTAAACAAGATGCAGTAGATGGTATAGAGTACAGTATATACATATGAGATGAGTAATGTAGGGTATGTAAACAAGATGCAGTAGATGGTATAGAGTACAGTATATACATATGAGATGAGTAATGTAGGTATGTAAACAAGATGCAGTAGATGGTATAGAGTACAGTATATACATGAGATGGAGTAATGTAGGGTATGTAAACAAGATGCAGTAGATGGTATAGAGTACAGTATATACATATGAGATGAGTAATGTAAGGTATGTAAACAAGATACAGTAGATGGTATAGAGTACAGCATATACATGTGAGATGAGTAATGTAGGGTATGTAAACAAGATGCAGTAGATGGTATAGAGTACAGTACATACATATGAGATGAGTAATGTAGGGTATGTAAACAAGATGCAGTAGATGGTATAGAGTACAGTATATACATGTGAGATGAGTAATGTAGGGTATGTAAACAAGATGCAGTAGATGGTATAGAGTACAGTATATACATGTGAGATGAGTAATGTAGGGTATGTAAACAAGATGCAGTAGATGGTATAGAGTACAGTATATACATGTGAGATGAGTAATGTAGGTATGTAAACAAGATGCAGTAGATGGTATAGAGTACAGTATATACATGTGAGATGAGTAATGTAGGGTATGTAAACATATAAAAAGTGGCATTGTTTAAAGTGACTGGTGATACATTTATTACATCAACTTTATTATTATGAAAGTGTTTAGAGTTGAGTCAGTATGTTGGCAGCAGTCACTCAATGTTAGTGGTGGCTGTTTAACAGTCTGATGGCCTTGAGATAGAAGCTGTTTTTCAGTCTCTCTGTCCCTGCTTTGATGCACCTGTACTGACCTCGCCGTCTGGATGATAGCGGGGTGAACAGGCAGTGGCTCGGGTGGTTGTTGTCCTTGATGATCTTTTTGGCCTTCCTGTGACATCGGTGCTCTGCTCTGCTCTTCCTTCACAACAGTCTGCTCTGCTCTTCCTTCCACAACAGTCTGCTCTTCCTTCACATCAGTCTGCTCTTCCTTCACAGCAGTCTGCTCTTCCTTCACTACAGTCTGCTCTGCTTTTCCTTCACAACAGGTCTGCTCTGCTCTTCCTTCACAACAGTCTGCTCTTCCTTCACAGCAGTCTGCTCTTCCTTCACTACAGTCTGCTCTGCTCTTCCTTCACAACAGGTCTGCTCTGCTCTTCCTTCACAACAGTCTGCTCTGCTCTTCCTTCACAACAGGTCTGCTCTTCCTTCACAACAGTCTGCCCTTCCTTCACAACAGGTCTGCTCTGTTCTTCCTTCTCACAACAGTCTGCTCTTCCTTCACAACAGGTCTGCTCTGCCCTTCCTTCACAACAGGTCTGCTCTGCTCTTCCTTCACAACAGTCTGCCCTTCACCACAGTCTGCTCTGCTCTTCCTTCACTACAGTCTGCTCTGCTCTTCCTTCACAACAGTCTGCTCTGCTCTTCCTTCACAACAGTCTGCTCTGCTCTTCCTTCAACAGGTCTGCTCTTCCTTCACAACAGGTCTGCTCTGCTCTTCCTTCACAACAGTCTGCTCTTTCTTCACAACAGTCTGCTCTGCCCTTCCTTCTACAACAGGTCTGCTCTTCCTTCACAACAGGTCTGCTCTGCTCTTCCTTCACAACAGGTCTGCTCTGCTCTTCCTTCACTACAGTCTGCTCTTCCTTCACAACAGTCTGCTCTTCCTTCACAACAGTCTGCTCTTCCTTCACTACAGTCTGCTCTGCTCTTCCTTCACAACAGGTCTGCTCTGCTCTTCCTTCACAACAGTCTGCTCTGCTCTTCCTTCACAACAGTCTGCTCTGCTCTTCCTTCACAACAGGACTGCTCTGCTCTTCCTTCACTACAGTCTGCTCTGCTCTTCCTTCACAACAGTCTGCTCTTCCTTCACAACAGTCTGCTCTTCCTTCACAACAGTCTGCTCTTCCTTCACAACAGTCTGCTCTTCCTTCACTACAGTCTGCTCTGCACTTCCTTCACAACAGGTCTGCTCTTCATTCACAACAGTCTCCCTTCTTTCACAACAGTCTGCTCTTCCTTCACAGCAGGTCTGCTCTGCTCTTCCTTCACAACAGTCTGCTCTTCCTTCACAACAGGTCTGCTCTGCCCTTCCTTCACAACAGGTCTGCTCTGCTCTTCCTTCACAACAGTCTGCTCTTCCTTCACACAGGTCTGCTCTGCCCTTCCTTCACAACAGGTCTGCTCTGCCCTTCCTTCACAACAGGTCTGCTCTGCTCTTCCTTCACAACAGTCTGCTCTTCCTTCACTACAGTCTGCTCTGCTCTTCCTTCACTACAGTCTGCCCTGCTCTTCCTTCACAACAGTCTGCTCTTCCTTCACTACAGTCTGCTCTGCTCTTCCTTCACTACAGTCTGCTCTGCTCTTCCTTCACAACAGTCTGCTCTGCTCTTCCTTCACAACAGGTCTGCTCTTCCTTCACAAACAGGTCTGCTCTGCTCTTCCTTCACAACAGTCTGCTCTTCCTTCTCACATCAGTCTGCTCTTCCTTCACAACAGTCTGCTCTTCCTTCACTTCACAGTCTGCTCTGCTTTTCCTTCACAACAGGTCTGCTCTTCCTTCACAACAGGTCTGCTCTGCCTTCCTTCACAACAGTCTGCTCTTCCTTCACAGCAGTCAGTCTCTTCCTTCACTACAGTCTGCTCTGCTCTTCTTCACAACAGGTCTGCTCTTGCCTCTTCCTTCACAACAGTCTGCTCTGCTCTTCCTTCCCAACAGGTCTGCTCTTCCTTCACAACAGTCTGCCCTTCTTCACAACAGGTCTGCTCTGTTCTTCATCTCATGTCAGTCTGCTCTTCCTTCACAACAGGTCTGCTCTGCCCTTCCTTCCACAACAGGTCTGCTCTGCTCTTTCCTTCAACAGTCTGCCCATTCCTTCACCACAGTCTGCTCTGCTCTTCCTTCCTTACAGTCTGCTCTGCTTCTTCCTTCACAACAGTCTGCTCTGCTCTTCCTTCACAACAGTCTGCTCTGCTCTTCCTTCACAACAGGTCTGCTCTTCCTTCACAACAGGTCTGCTCTGCTTCTTCCTTCACAACAGTCTGCTCTTTCTTCACAACAGTCTGCTCTGCCCTTCCTTCACAACAGGTCTGCTCTTCCTTCACAACAGGTCTGCTCTGCTCTTCCTTCACAACAGGTCTGCTCTGCTCTTCCTTCACTACAGTCTGCTCTTCCTTCACAACAGTCTGCTCTTCCTTCACAACAGTCTGCTCTTCCTTCACTACAGTCTGCTCTGCTCTTCCTTCACAACAGGTCTGCTCTGCTCTTCCTTCACAACAGTCTGCTCTGCTCTTCCTTCACAACAGTCTGCTCTGCTCTTCCTTCACAACAGGACTGCTCTGCTCTTCCTTCACTACAGTCTGCTCTGCTCTTCCTTCACAACAGTCTGCTCTTCCTTCACAACAGTCTGCTCTTCCTTCACAACAGTCTGCTCTTCCTTCACTACAGTCTGCTCTGCACTTCCTTCACAACAGGTCTGCTCTTCATTCACAACAGTCTGCCCTTCTTTCACAACAGTCTGCTCTTCCTTCACAGCAGGTCTGCTCTGCTCTTCCTTCACAACAGTCTGCTCTTCCTTCACAACAGGTCTGCTCTGCCCTTCCTTCACAACAGGTCTGCTCTGCTCTTCCTTCACAACAGTCTGCTCTTCCTTCACAACAGGTCTGCTCTGCCCTTCCTTCACAACAGGTCTGCTCTGCCCTTCCTTCACAACAGGTCTGCTCTGCTCTTCCTTCACAACAGTCTGCTCTTCCTTCACAACAGGTCTGCTCTGCCCTTCCTTCACAACAGGTCTGCTCTGCCCTTCCTTCACAACAGGTCTGCTCCTGCTCTTCCTTCACAACAGTCTGCTCTTCCTTCACTACAGTCTGCTCTGCTCTTCCTTCACTACAGTCTGCCCTGCTCTTCCCTTCACAACAGTCTGCTCTTCCTTCACTACAGTCTGCTCTGCTCTTTCCTTCACTACAGTCTGCTCTGCTCTTCCTTCACAACAGTCTGCTCTGCTCTTCCTTCACAACAGGTCTGCTCTTCCTTCACAACAGGTCTGCTCTGCTCTTCCTTCACAACAGTCTGCTCTTCCTTCACATCAGTCTGCTCTTCCTTCACAGCAGTCTGCTCTTCCTTCACTACAGTCTGCTCTGCTTTTCCTTCACAACAGGTCTGCTCTTCCTTCACAACAGGTCTGCTCTGCTCTTCCTTCACAACAGTCTGCTCTTCCTTCACAGCAGTCTGCTCTTCCTTCACTACAGTCTGCTCTGCTCTTCCTTCACAACAGGTCTGCTCTGCTCTTCCTTCACAACAGTCTGCTCTGCTCTTCCTTCACAACAGGTCTGCTCTTCCTTCACAACAGTCTGCCCTTCCTTCACAACAGGTCTGCTCTGTTCTTCCTTCACAACAGTCTGCTCTTCCTTCACAACAGGTCTGCTCTGCCCTTCCTTCACAACAGGTCTGCTCTGCTCTTCCTTCACAACAGTCTGCCCTTCCTTCACCACAGTCTGCTCTGCTCTTCCTTCACTACAGTCTGCTCTGCTCTTCCTTCACAACAGTCTGCTCTGCTCTTCCTTCACAACAGTCTGCTCTGCTCTTCCTTCACAACAGGTCTGCTCTTCCTTCACAACAGGTCTGCTCTGCTCTTCCTTCACAACAGTCTGCTCTTTCTTCACAACAGTCTGCTCTGCCCTTCCTTCACAACAGGTCTGCTCTTCCTTCACAACAGGTCTGCTCTGCTCTTCCTTCACAACAGGTCTGCTCTGCTCTTCCTTCACTACAGTCTGCTCTTCCTTCACAACAGTCTGCTCTTCCTTCACAACAGTCTGCTCTTCCTTCACTACAGTCTGCTCTGCTCTTCCTTCACAACAGGTCTGCTCTGCTCTTCCTTCACAACAGTCTGCTCTGCTCTTCCTTCACAACAGTCTGCTCTGCTCTTCCTTCACAACAGGACTGCTCTGCTCTTCCTTCACTACAGTCTGCTCTGCTCTTCCTTCACAACAGTCTGCTCTTCCTTCACAACAGTCTGCTCTTCCTTCACAACAGTCTGCTCTTCCTTCACTACAGTCTGCTCTGCACTTCCTTCACAACAGGTCTGCTCTTCATTCACAACAGTCTGCCCTTCTTTCACAACAGTCTGCTCTTCCTTCACAGCAGGTCTGCTCTGCTCTTCCTTCACAACAGTCTGCTCTTCCTTCACAACAGGTCTGCTCTGCCCTTCCTTCACAACAGGTCTGCTCTGCTCTTCCTTCACAACAGTCTGCTCTTCCTTCACAACAGGTCTGCTCTGCCCTTCCTTCACAACAGGTCTGCTCTGCCCTTCCTTCACAACAGGTCTGCTCTGCTCTTCCTTCACAACAGTCTGCTCTTCCTTCACTACAGTCTGCTCTGCTCTTCCTTCACTACAGTCTGCCCTGCTCTTCCTTCACAACAGTCTGCTCTTCCTTCACTACAGTCTGCTCTGCTCTTCCTTCACTACAGTCTGCTCTGCTCTTCCTTCACAACAGTCTGCTCTGCTCTTCCTTCACAACAGGTCTGCTCTTCCTTCACAACAGGTCTGCTCTGCTCTTCCTTCACAACAGTCTGCTCTTCCTTCACAACAGTATGCTCTGCTCTTCCTTCACAACAGGTCTGCTCTGCTCTTCCTTCACAACAGTCTGCTCTTCCTTCACAGCAGTCTGCTCTTCCTTCACTACAGTCTGCTCTGCTCTTCCTTCACAACAGGTCTGCTATGCTATTCCTTCACAACAGTCTGCTCTGCTCTTCCTTCACAACAGTCTGCTCTGCTCTTCCTTCACAACAGGTCTGCTCTGCTCTTCCTTCACAACAGTCTGCTCTTCCTTCACAACAGCTCTGCTCTTCCTTCACAGCAGTCTGCTCTTCCTTCACTACAGTCTGCTCTGCTCTTCCTTCACAACAGTCTGCTCTGCTCTTCCTTCACAACAGGACTGCTCTGCTCTTCCTTCACTACAGTCTGCTCTGCTCTTCCTTCACAACAGTCTGCTCTTCCTTCACAACAGTCTGCTCTTCCTTCACAACAGTCTGCTCTTCCTTCACTACAGTCTGCTCTGCACTTCCTTCACAACAGGTCTGCTCTTCATTCACAACAGTCTGCCCTTCTTTCACAACAGTCTGCTCTTCCTTCACAGCAGGTCTGCTCTGCTCTTCCTTCACAACAGTCTGCTCTTCCTTCACAACAGGTCTGCTCTGCCCTTCCTTCCACAACAGGTCTGCTCTGCTCTTCCTTCACAACAGTCTGCTCTTCCTTCACAACAGGTCTGCTCTGCCCTTCCTTCACAACAGGTCTGCTCTGCCTTCCTTCACAACAGGTCTGCTCTGCTCTTCCTTCACAACAGTCTGCTCTTCCTTCACTACAGTCTGCTCTGCTCTTCCTTCACTACAGTCTGCCCTGCTCTTCCTTCACAACAACAGTCTGCTCTTCCTTCACTACAGTCTGCCTCCTGCTCTTCCTTCACTACAGTCTGCTCTGCTCTTCCTTCACAACAGTCTGCTCTGCTCTTCCTTCACAACAGGTCTGCTCTTCCTTCACAACAGG
>NC_060194.1:40149991-40161429 GCF_021184085.1 Oncorhynchus gorbuscha | reverse complement strand
GGTGATAGATATAGTCAGTAACATGGTGATAGATATAGTCAGTGATGGGGTGATAGATATAGTCAGTAACATGGTGATAGATATAGTCAGTAACATGGTGATAGATATATAGTCAGTAACATGGTGATAGATATAGTCAGTAACATGGTGATAGATATAGTCAGTGATGGGGTGATAGATATAGTCAGTAACATGGTGATAGATATAGTCAGTAACATGGTGATAGATATAGTCAGTAACATGGTGATAGATATAGTCAGTGATGGGGTGATAGATATAGTCAGTAACATGGTGATAGATATAGTCAGTGATGGGGTGATAGATATAGTCAGTAACATGGTGATAGATATAGTCAGTGAGACAGAGGGTGAGAAGGGGGAGACAGAGGGTGAGAAGGGGGAGACAGAGGGGAGAGGGGGAGACAGAGAGGGGAGAGCGGGAGACAGAGTGGGAGAGGGGGAGACAGAGTGGGAAAGATGGGAGACAGAGGGTGAGAAGGGGAGACAGAGGGTGAGAAGGGGGAGACAGACTGGGAGAGGGGGAGACATAGGAGAGGGGAGACAGAGGGGAAAGATGGGAGACAGAGGGTGAGAAGGGGGAGACAGAGTGGGAGAGGGGGGGACAGAGGAGAGGGGGAGACAGAGGGGAGAGGGGAGACAGAGGGGGAGAGGGTGAGAAGGGGAGACAGAGGGTGAGAAGGGGGAGACAGAGGGTGAGAAGGGGGGAGACAGAGGGTGAGAAGGGGGAGACAGAGGGTGAGAAGGGTGAGACAGAGGGTGAGAAGGGGGTGAGACAGAGGGGGAGAAAGGGGAGACAGGGGGTGAGACAGGGGAGACAGAGGGTGAAAAGGAGAGACAGAGAGGAGGGAGGCAGAGGGTGAGAAGGGGGAGACAGAGGGTGAGAAGGGGGAGACAGAGGGGGAGAAGGGAGAGACAGGGGTGAGACAGGGGAGACAGAGGAGGAGACAGAGGGTGAAAAGGGAGAGACAGAGAGGAGGGAGGCAGAGGGTGAGAAGGGGGAGACAGAGGGTGAGAAGGGGGAGACAGAGGGGGAGAAGGGAGAGACAGGGGTGAGACAGGGGAGACAGAGGAGGAGACAGAGGGTGAAAAGGGAGAGACAGAGAGGAGGGAGGCAGAGGGTGAGAAGGGGGGAGACAGAGGGTGAGAAGGGGAGACAGGGGGAGAAGGGGGAGACAGGGGTGAGACAGGGAGACAGAGGGGGAGACAGAGGGTGAAAAGGAGAGACAGAGAGGAGGGAGGCAGAGGGGTGAGAAGGGGAGACAGAGGGGAGAGACGGGAGACAGAGGGTGAGAAGGGGAGAAAGAGGGTGAGAAGGGAGAGACAGAGGGGGAGAAGGGGGAGACAGGGGGTGAGACAGGGGAGACAGAGGGGGAGACAGAGGGTGAAAAGGGAGAGACAGAGAGGGGGAGGCAGAGGGTGAGAAGGGGGGAGACAGAGGGGGAGAGACGGGAGACAGAGGGTGAGAAGGGGGAGACAGAGGGTGAGAAGGGGAGACAGAGGGGAGAAGGGGGAGACAGGGTGTGTGTGTGTGTGTGTGTGTGTGTGTGTGTGTGTGTGTGTGTGTGTGTGTGTGTGTGTGTGTGTGTGTGTGTGTGTGTGTGTGTGTGTGTGTGTGTGTGTGTGTGTGTGTTTTGTTTTCTTACTTGGGTTTCCATTGCCTATGCATTGTATAATGAACTTCTCTCCCTCTCTGGGCAGATCATTCTGAGGCTGGATAGTGACATCTGGGGTGACTGGAGAAAAGACCCAACATACAGTAACATTACATACACTGGAGAAGATACACACACACACTGCTACACACAGGTATGAGCAAACTAACATAATAGCCTAACCTAGCTTCTTCTTCGTGCTTCTGCATCTGCATTGCTTGCTCTCTGGGGTTTTAGGCTGCGTATTGACTGCAGATGTAAAAAGTTATTTCTATAATGAACGTGATTGATTGACCCAGCTGTAGCACTGACAGAGTGGTAAACATACGAGTCCCCTGCAGGTGGCAGTATACACATGACCAGCCGTGGCAGCAGTACTGAGAGGCAGAAGCATAACTGCATAAGGAGAGTCACATTTCTTAGAAGCACATCTCCTGGATCCTGGTTCCACATTTCCTCACCTCGCTTCCTCTGTCATTTTCAAAAGGATGCGATGAGAGGATGTGATGAAAAGGACGCAAGGTATCAGTGAAGGGGCCATAGCCTGGGCTACCGTACAGTATGGTGATGATATACACGAGGTTGCAGTGGCAGAGCTTGGCCAGTGGGGGCAGCACTTACACAGGACTCTGATGGGCTGTTCGGTCCACTTCTCACCCGGGACAGAGAAGGGTGGTCAACAGCACAGCCGATCAGGTGTTGTCGTCGCTACGACCCACCGTCAGAGTCAGCTCACTGATCACTGTGTAGGTGGCCTCGTCTGGATTAGTCTCCACCACGTCAGACGACCTGGACGTGCATACACAGAGACACACACATACACAGAGACACACACATACACAGAGACACACACATACACAGAGACACACATACACAGAGACACACACATACACAGAGACACACACATACACAGAGACACACATACACAGAGACACACACATACACAGAGACACACACATACACAGAGACACACATACACAGAGACACACACATACACAGAGACACACACATACACAGAGACACACATACACAGAGACACACACACATACACAGAGACACACACATACACAACACACATACACAGAGACACACATACACAGAGACACACACATACACAGAGACACACACATACACAGAGACACACACATACACAGAGACACACACATACACAGAGACACACACATACACAAAGACACACATACACAGAGACACACACATACACAGAGACACACATACACAAAGACACACATACACAAAGACACACATACACAGAGACACACATACACACAAATTGTCACCATGGGTCCTCCTTTTAACTGTCGTTGTATAAAATGACAATATAATACTATCACTGTATGATATAATACTACTATGATATAATACTACCACTATATGATATAATATTATCACTGTATGATATAATACTACTATGATATAATACTACCACTGTATGATATAATACTAATATGATATAATACTACCACTATATGATATAATACTACCACTATATGATATAATACTACCACTGTATGATATAATACTACCACTATATGATATAATACTACTATATGATATAATACTACCACTATATGATATAATACTACTATGATATAATACTACCACTATATGATATAATACTACCACTATATGATATAATACTACTACTATATGATATAATACTACCACTATATGATATAATACTACTACTATATGATATAATATTACCACTATATGATATAATACTACTACTATATGATATAATACTACCACTGTATGATATAATACTACCACTGTATGATATAATACTACTACTATATGATATAATATTACCACTATATGATATAATACTACTACTATATGATATAATACTACCACTATATGATATAATACTACCACTATATGATATAATACTATCACTGTATGATATAATACTACCACTATATGATATAATACTACCACTATATGATATAATACTACCACTATATGATATAATACTACCACTATATGATATAATACTACCACTGTATGATATAATACTACCACTATATGATATAATACTACCACTGTATGATATAATACTATCACTGTATGATATAATACTATCACTGTATGATATAATACTACTATGATATAATACTACCACTATATGATATAATACTACTACTGTATGATATAGTACTACCACAATATGATATAATACTACTACTGTATGATATAGTACTACCACAATATGATATAATACTACTACCGTATGATATAATACTACTACTGTATGATATAGTACTACCACAATATGATATAATACTATCACTATATGATATAATACTACCACTATATGATATAATACTACCACTATATGATATAATACTACTACTATATGATATAATACTACTACTATATGATATAATACTACCACTATATGATATAATACTACTACTATATGATATAATACTACTACTATATGATATAATACTACTACTATATGATATAATACTACTACTATATTATATAATACTACCACTATATGATATAATACTACTACTATATGATATAATACTACCACTATATGATATAACACTGATAACACTGATGTAAAGAGTTATAGCGAGTGGTCGCATCTGCACTTCGCTCCAACGGGTAGTATAACTTTTTCATTATATTTCATTATATCACAACGGTTTGATTTTTGATTTGTCTTATCTTAGCAATTTCTTCTCAGCTAGCTACATAGCCGTCTTTGTATCAAAGATAATTGCGTAATTATCGTATTTCGCCGTCCTAACGTAGTCTTCACTAGCCAGCTAGCTAACGTCCACTGATTAGCTGCACTGGAGAAACTATTACACTCAACTGAACGACTTGATTAGTTTAGTGTTAGCTAGCTACATAGCTGTCTTTGCTGTCTTCGTATCATCGTATCCAAGATAATTGTGTTGTTTAGGTTTAGAGTGTGTAGTCTTAGAGTGATTATCTTAATTTACCGAGGTTAGCTAGCCAGCTATTTGTCGTCCTTAACGTAGGTGACTCTGCTAGCTAGCCAACGCTAGCCAACGTCTTCTGTATAGAACTCAACTACCCGGTCGCATTCACAGGTAGTATCACATTTTCACTTCATTTCATTACAGTACAACGGTTTGATTTGTTTGATCGTAGCTAGCTACTTAGCTAGCTACATAGCCGTCTTTGTATCAAAGATAATTGTGTAGTCTAGAGCGATTTTCTAGGTTCGCTAGCCATCTATTGTCGTTCTTTAACGCAACGTAACGTAAACAACACTACTAGCTAGCCTGCTAGCCCCCTAATAGCAACACTGCAGAAACTATTACACTCAACGGAACGACTTGATTAGTGTAGTGTCAACAACGCACCCACTGCCAGCTGGCCTACTTCAGCAGTACTGTATCATTTTAATCATTTTAGTCAATAAGATTCTTGCTACGTAGCTTAACTTTCTGAACATTCGAGACGTGTAGTCCACTTGTCATTCCAATCTCCTTTGCATTAGCGTAGCCTCTTCTGTAGCCTGTCAACTATGTGTCTGTTTATCCCTGTTCTCTCCTCTCTGCACAGACCATACAAACGCTCCTCACCGCGTGGCCGCGCCACCCTACTCTGGTGGTCCCAGCGCGCACGACCCACGTGAGTTCCAGGTCTCCGGTAGCCTCTGGAACTGCCAATCTGCGGTCAACAAGGCAGAGTTCATCTCAGCCTATGCCTCCCTCCAGTCCTCGACTTCTTGGCACTGACGGAAACATGGATCACCACAGACAACACGGCTACTCCTACTGCTCTCTCTTCGTCCGCCCACGTGTTCTCGCACACCCCGAGAGCGTCTGGTCAGCGGGGTGGTGGCACCGGATCCTCATCTCTCCCAAGTGGTCATTCTCTCTTTCTCCCTTACCCATCTGTCTATCGCCTCCTTTGAATTCCATGCTGTCACAGTTACTAGCCCTTTCAAGCTTAACATCCTTATCATTTATCGCCCTCCAGGTTCCTCGGAGAGTTCATCAATGAGCTTGATGCCTTGATAAGCTCCTTTCCTGAGGACGGCTCACCTCTCACAGTTCTGGGCGACTTTAACCTCCCCACGTCTACCTTTGACTCTTTCCTCTCTGCCTCCTTCTTTCCACTCCTCTCCTCTTTGACCTCACCTCTCACCTTCCCCCTACTCACAAGGCAGGCAATACGCCTCGACCTCATCTTTACTAGATGCTGTTCTTCCACTAACCTCATTGCAACTCCCCTCCAAGTCTCCGACCACTGCCTTGTATCCTTTTCCCTCTCGCTCTCATCCAACACCTCCCACACTGCCCCTACTCGGATGGTATCGCGCCGTCCCAACCTTCGCTCTCTCCCCCGCTACTCTCTCCTCTTCCATCCTATCATCTCTTCCCTCCGCTCAAACCTTCTCCCACCTATCTCCTGATTCTGCCTCCTCAACCCTCCTCTCCTCCCTCTCTGCATCCCTTGACTCTCTATGTCCCCTATCCTCCAGGCCGGCTCGTCCTCCCTCCCGCTCCGTGGCTCGATGACTCATTGCGAGCTCACAGAACAGGGCTCCGGGCAGCCGAGTGGAAATGGAGGAAAACTCGCCTCCTGCGGACCTGGCATCCTTTCACTCCCTCCTCTCTACATTTTCCTCCTCTGTCTCTGCTGCTAAAGCCACTTTCTACCACGCTAAATTCCAAGCATCTGCCTCTAACCCTAGAAAGCTCTTTGCCACCTTCTCCTCCCTCCTGAATCCTCCGCCCCCCTCCTCCTCCCTCTCTGCAGATGACTTCGTCAACCATTTTGAAAAGAAGGTCGACGACATCCGATCCTCGTTTGCTAAGTCAAACGACACCGCTGGTTCTGCTCACACTGCCCTACCCTGTGCTCTGACCTCTTTCTCCCCTCTCTCTCCAGATGAAATCTCGCGTCTTGTGACGGGCCGGCCGCCCAACAACCTGCCCGCTTGACCCTATCCCCTCCTCTCTTCTCCAGACCATTTCCGGAGACCTTCTCCCTTACCTCACCTCGCTCATCAACTCATCCCTGACCGTTGGCTACGTCCCTTCCGTCTTCAAGAGAGCGAGAGTTGCACCCCTTCTGAAAAAACCTACACTCGATCCCTCCGATGTCAACAATTACAGACCAGTATCCCTTCTTTCTTTTCTCTCCAAAACTCTTGAACGTGCCGTCCTTGGCCAGCTCTCCCGCTATCTCTCTGAATGACCTTCTTGATCCAAATCAGTCAGGTTTCAAGACTAGTCATTCAACTGAGACTGCTCTCCTCTGTATCACGGAGGCGCTCCGCACTGCTAAAGCTAACTCTCTCCCTCTGCTCTCATCCTTCTAGATCTATCGGCTGCCTTCGATACTGTGAACCATCAGATCCTCCTCTCCACCCTCTCCGAGTTGGGCATCTCCGGCGCGGCCCACGCTTGGATTGCGTCCTACCTGACAGGTCGCTCCTACCAGGTGGCGTGGCGAGAATCTGTCTCCTCACCACGCGCTCTCACCACTGGTGTCCCCAGGGCTCTGTTCTTGGCCCTCTCCTATTCTCGCTATACACCAAGTCACTTGGCTCTGTCATAACCTCACATGGTCTCTCTTATCATTGCTATGCAGACGACACACAATTAATCTTCTCCTTTCCCCCTTCTGATGACCAGGTGGCGAATCGCATCTCTGCATGTCTGGCAGACATATCAGTGTGGATGACGGATCACCACCTCAAGCTGAACCTCGGCAAGACGGAGCTGCTCTTCCTCCCGGGGAAGGACTGCCCGTTCCATGATCT
This sequence comes from Oncorhynchus gorbuscha, assembly GCF_021184085.1. NCBI lineage: Eukaryota > Metazoa > Chordata > Actinopteri > Salmoniformes > Salmonidae > Oncorhynchus > Oncorhynchus gorbuscha. Next base: position 40,153,975 of record NC_060194.1, on the reverse strand, counting down.
CGCCATCACGGTTGACAACTCCATTGTGTCCTCCTTCCCAGAGCGCCAAGAACCTTGGCGTGATCCTGGACAACACCCTGTCGTTCTCAACTAACATCAAGGCGGTGGCCCGTTCCTGTAGGTTCATGCTCTACAACATCCGCAGAGTACGACCCTGCCTCACACAGGAAGCGGCGCAGGTCCTAATCCAGGCACTTGTCATCTCCCGTCTGGATTACTGCAACTCGCTGTTGGCTGGGCTCCTGCCTGTGCCATTAAACCCCTTCAACTCATCCAGAACGCCGCAGCCCGTCTGGTGTTCAACCTTCCCAAGTTCTCTCACGTCACCCCGCTCCTCCGTTCTCTCCACTGGCTTCCAGTTGAAGCTCGCATCCGCTACAAGACCATGGTGCTTGCCTACGGAGCTGTGAGGGGAACGGCACCAGTACCTCCAGGCTCTGATCATGCCCTACACCCAAACAAGGGCACTGCGTTCATCCACCTCTGGCCTGCTCGCCTCCCTACCACTGAGGAAGTACAGCTCCCGCTCAGCCCAGTCAAAACTGTTCGCTGCCCTGGCCCCCCAATGGTGGAACAAACTCCCTCACGACGCCAGGACAGCGGAGTCAATCACCACCTTCCGGAGACACCTGAAACCCCACCTCTTTAAGGAATACCTAGGATAGGTTAAGTAATCCCTCTCACCCCACCCCCCCTAAGTTTTAGATGCACTATTGTTAAGTGACTGTCCCACTGGATGTCATAAGGTGAATGCACCAATTTGTAAGTCGCTCTGGATAAGAGCGTCTGCTAAATGACTTAAATGTAATGTAAATGTAAATATAATACTACTACTATATGATATAATACTACTACTATATGATATAATACTACTACTATATGATATAATACTACCACTATATGATATAATACTACTACTATATGATATAATATTACCACTATATGATATAATACTACTACTATATGATATAATACTACCACTGTATGATATAATACTACCACTGTATGATATAATACTACTACTATATGATATAATACTACCACTGTATGATATAATACTACCACTGTATGATATAATACTACCACTGTATGTATAATACTACCACTATATGATATAATACTACTACTGTATGATATAATACTACCACTGTATGATATAATACTACCACTATATGATATAATACTACTACAATATGATATAATACTACCACTGTATGATATAATACTACCACTGTATGATATAATACTACTACTATATGATATAATACTACCACTATATGATATAATACTACTACTATATGATATAATACTACTACTATATGATATAATACTACCACTATATGATATAATACTACTATGATATAATACTACCACTATATGATATAATACTACCACTATATGATATAATACTACCACTATATGATATAATACTACCACTGTATGATATAATACTACCACTATATGATATAATACTACCACTGTATGATATAATACTATCACTGTATGATATAATACTATCACTGTATGATATAATACTACTATGATATAATACTACCACTATATGATATAATACTACTACTATATGATATAATACTACCACTATATGATATAATACTACTACTATATGATATAATATTACCACTATATGATATAGTACTCCCACAATATGATATAATACTACCACAATATGATATAATACTATCACTATATGATATAATACTACTACTGTATGATATAGTACTACCACAATATGATATAATACTACTACCGTATGATATAATACTACTACTGTATGATATAGTACTACCACAATATGATATAATACTATCACTATATGATATAATACTACCACTATATGATATAATACTACCACTATATGATATAATACTACTACTATATGATATAATACTACTACTATATGATATAATACTACCACTATATGATATAATACTACTACTATATGATATAATACTACTACTATATGATATAATACTACTACTATATGATATAATACTACTACTATATGATATAATACTACTACTATATGATATAATACTACCACTATATGATATAATACTACTACTATATGATATAATACTACTACTGTATGATATAATACTACCACTATATGATATAATACTACTATTATATGATATAATACTACTACTATATGATATAATACTACTACTATATGATATAATACTACCACAATATGATATAATACTACCACTATATGATATAATACTACTACTATATGATATAATACTACTACTATATGATATAATACTACTACTATATGATATAATACTACCACTATATGATATAATACTACTACTATATGATATAATACTACTACTATATGATATAATACTACTACTATATGATATAATACTACTACTATAGTATATAATACTACTACTATATGCTATAATACTACCACTATATGATATAATACTACTACTATATGATATAATACTACTACTATATGATATAATACTACTACTATATGATATAATACTACTACTATATGATATAATACTACTACTATATGATATAATACTACCACTGTCTGAAAAGTTGCTTGTCACATTAGTTTACATTCAAGATACAGAAATACCACTGACTGACTGAGTAATATTTCACTAATATGGATGATATCTCTCTTTCTCCTTTACTCTGTCTCTATCTCTCTCTCGCCTCTCGCTATCTCTCTCTCTCTCTATCTCTCTCTATCTCTCTCTCTCTATTTCTGTTTCTCTCTCTTCTGTTTCTCTCTCTCTGTCTCTGTCTCTGTCTCTCTCTCTCTCTCTCTCTTTCTGTTTCTCTCTCTCTCTCTCTCTCTCTCTCTCTCTCTCTCTCTCTCTCTCTCTCTCTCTCTCTCTCTCTCTCGCTCTCTTTCTGTTTCTCTGTCTCTCTCTCTCTCTCTCTTTCTCATTCATTCACCCAAGCACCAGTGCACACACACAAATGCACACACACACGCACGCACGCACACACGCACAAACACACACACACACACACACACTTAGGGTCTGGCTACAGTTCAAATCTGGGGATGCACCATAATGATACCATAAATGTTGATTATGTCAGCGTTCCAAATGACACCCTATTCTCTATAGAGTGCACTACTTTTGACTAGAGTCCATAGGACTTTGGTCAAAAGTTGTGCACTAAACAGGGAATAGAGATCCATTTGGGATGCAACCCTGGATGCAACCTACATCCAATTGAATCCAGACATATTAATCCATTCAGCTGATCAATAGCTCTTACCCTTACATAGAGAACAAGAGCATTCATATTTAAAGCCTCTTCACAGCTCTTAGCCCCTTCTATTTATTCAATTAAACCCTCTTCAGATAGAGTTCCTGAATCTCTCAACCATCATCCTTATTTTTGCTTTATCCTTCCTACTTTTCTCTCGTAGCCTGTATTGTCTCTCTCACTGCGTTCCAAATGTCACTCTGTTGCCCATGTAGTTCACTACTTCTGACCAGAGCCCTGTGGACTGAACTGAACTACAGCCCCTCCCTCTCCTGTCTCTCTCCTAATACAGCCCTCCCTCTCCTGTCTCTCTCCTAATACAGCCCCTCCTCTCCTGTCTCTCTCCTAATACAGCCCCTCCCTCTCCTGTCTCTCTCCTAATACAGCCCCTCCCTCTCCTGTCTTCTCCCTAATACAGCCCCTCCCTCTCCTGTCTTCTCTCCTAATATGACCCTCCCTCTCCTGTCTCTCTCCTAATACGGCCCCTCCCTCTCCTGTCTCTCTTGTAATCAGCCGCTCCCTCTTCTCTCTCCCTCTCTCCCCCTCTCTGCCTCCCTCTCCCACCTCTCTTCCCCTTTCCCTCCCTCCCTCCCTCCATCCCCTCTCTCTCTCTCCCTCTCTCTCTCTGCCTCCCCCTCTCTCCCACCTCTCTTCCCCTTTCCCTCCCTCCCTCCATCCCTCTCTCCCCCTCTCTCTGCCTCCCCTCTCTCCTGCCTC
>NC_060194.1:40140568-40144891 GCF_021184085.1 Oncorhynchus gorbuscha | reverse complement strand
ACTAACAGTGGTTAATCTGTGAGACTGTAACAGTGGTTAATCTGTGGGACTGTAACAGTGGTTAGACTGTGAGACTGTAACAGTGGTTAGTCTGTGGGACTGTAACAGTGGTTAATCTGTGGGATTAGTGGGACTGTAACAGTGGTTAGTCTGTGGGACTGTAACAGTGGTTAATCTGTGGGATTAGTGACTGTAACAGTGGTTAGTCTGTGAGACTAACAGTGGTTAATCTGTGAGACTGTAACAGTGGTTAATCTGTGGGATTAGTGACTGTAACAGTGGTTAGACTGTGAGACTGTAACAGTGGTTAGTCTGTGGGACTGTAACAGTGGTTAATCTGTGGGATTAGTGACTGTAACAGTGGTTAGTCTGTGAGACTGTAACAGTGGTTAGTCTGTGAGACTGTAACAGTGGTTAATCTGTGAGACTGTAACAGTGGTTAGTCTGTGGGACTGTGACAGTGGTTAGTCTGTGGGACTGTAACAGTGGTTAGTCTGTGGGACTGTAACAGTGGTTAATCTGTGGGATTAGTGACTGTAACAGTGGTTAGTCTGTGGGACTGTAACAGTGGTTAGTCTGTGGGACTGTAACAGTATAGTTAGTCTGTGGACTAGTAACTATGCCAATGGTTAATCTGTGAGACTGTAGCAGTGGTTAGTCTGTGGTGTACAGTGGTTAATCTGTAGGATTAGTGACTGTTACAGTAGTTAGTCTGTGAGACTGCCGAAGTGAAGTTTAATCATGAGACTGCTTAACAGTAGTTAGTCTGCAGCCAGGACTGTAACAGTGGTTAGTCTGTGGGACTGTAACAGTGGTTAGTCTGTGGGACTAGTGACTGTAACAGTGGTTAGTCTGTGGGACTAGTGACTGTAACAGTGGTTAGTCTGTGAGACTGTAACAGTGGTTAGTCTGTGGGACTGTGACTTTAACAGTGGTTAGTCTGTGGGACTAGTGACTGTAACAGTGGTTAGTCTGTCGGACTGTAACAGTGGTTTAGTCTGTGGGACTGTTACAGTGGTTAATCTGTGGGACTGTTACAGTGGTTAGTCTGTGGGACTGTAACAGTGGTTAGTCTGTAGTTAATCTGTGACTGTAACAGTGGTTAATCTGTGAGACTGTAACAGTGGTTAGTCTGTGAGACTGTACAGTAGTTAATCTGTGAGATTAGGACTGTTACACAGTGGTTAGTCTGGACTGTAACAGTAGTTAATCTGTAGGATTAGTGACTGTAACAGTGGTTAATCTGTGGGACTGTAACAGTAGTTAATCTGTGGGACTGTAACAGTGTTTAGTCTGAGACTGTTACAGTGGTTAATCTGTGGGACTGTAACAGTGGTTAGTCTGTGGGACTGTAACAGTGGTTAGTCTGTGAGACTGTAACAGTGGTTAGTCTGTGGGACTGTAACAGTGGTTAGTCTGTGGGACTGTAACAGTGGTTAATCTGTGGGACTGTAACAGTGGTTAATCTGTGGGACTGTAACAGTGGTTAATCTGTGGGATTAGTGGGACTGTAACAGTGGTTAGTCTGTGGGACTGTAACAGTGGTTAATCTATTGGGACTGTAACAGTGGTTTTGTCTGTGGGACTGTAACAGTGGTTCGTCTGTGAGACTGTAACAGTGGTTAATCTGTGGGATTAGTGGGACTGTAACAGTGGTTAATCTGTGGGACTGTAACAGTGATTAGTCTGTGGGATTAGTGACTGTAACAGTGGTTAATCTGTGAGACTGTTACAGTGGTTAATCTGTGGGACTGTAACAGTGGTTAATCTGTGGGACTGTAACAGTGGTTAGTCTGTGGGACTGTAACAGTGGTTAATCTGTGGGACTGTAACAGTGGTTAATCTGTGGGACTGTAACAGTGGTTTGTCTGTGGGACTGTAACAGTGGTTCGTCTGTGAGACTGTAACAGTGGTTAATCTGTGAGACTGTAACAGTGGTTAATCTGTGAGACTGTTACAGTGGTTAGTCTATGGGACTGTAACAGTGGTTAGTCTGTGGGACTGTAACAGTGATTAGTCTGTGGGATTAGTGACTGTAACAGTGGTTAATCTGTGGGACTGTAACAGTGGTTAATCTGTGGGACTGTAACAGTGGTTTGTCTGTGAGACTGTAACAGTGGTTAGTCTGTGAGACTAACAGTGGTTAATCTGTGAGACTGTAACAGTGGTTAATCTGTGGGACTGTAACAGTGGTTAGACTGTGAGACTGTAACAGTGGTTAGTCTGTGGGACTGTAACAGTGGTTAATCTGTGGGATTAGTGGGACTGTAACAGTGGTTAGTCTGTGGGACTGTAACAGTGGTTAATCTGTGGGATTAGTGACTGTAACAGTGGTTAGTCTGTGAGACTAACATTGGTTAATCTGTGAGACTGTAACAGTGGTTAATCTGTGGGATTAGTGACTGTAACAGTGGTTAGACTGTGAGACTGTAACAGTGGTTAGTCTGTGGGACTGTAACAGTGGTTAATCTGTGGGATTAGTGACTGTAACAGTGGTTAGTCTGTGAGACTGTAACAGTGGTTAGTCTGTGAGACTGTAACAGTGGTTAATCTGTGAGACTGTAACAGTGGTTAGTCTGTGGGACTGTGACAGTGGTTAGTCTGTGGGACTGTAACAGTGGTTAGTCTGTGGGACTGTAACAGTGGTTAATCTGTGGGATTAGTGACTGTAACAGTGGTTAGTCTGTGGGACTGTAACAGTGGTTAGTCTGTGGGACTGTAACAGTGGTTAGTCTGTGGGACTAGTGACTGTAACAGTGGTTAATCTGTGAGACTGTAACAGTGGTTAGTCTGTGAGATTGTTACAGTGGTTAATCTGTGGGATTAGTGACTGTTACAGTAGTTAGTCTGTGAGACTGTAACAGTGGTTAATCTGTGAGACTGTAACAGTGGTTAGTCTGTGGGACTGTAACAGTGGTTAGTCTGTGGGACTGTAACAGTGGTTAGTCTGTGGGACTAGTGACTGTAACAGTGGTTAGTCTGTGGGACTAGTGACTGTAACAGTGGTTAGTCTGTGAGACTGTAACAGTGGTTAGTCTGTGGGACTAGTGACTTTAACAGTGGTTAGTCTGTGGGACTAGTGACTGTAACAGTGGTTAGTCTGTGGGACTGTAACAGTGGTTAGTCTGTGGGACTAGTGACTGTAACAGTGGTTAGTCTGTGAGACTGTAACAGTGGTTAGTCTGTGGGACTGTAACAGTGGTTAGTCTGTGGGACTAGTGACTGTAACAGTGGTTAATCTGTGAGACTGTAACAGTGGTTAGTCTGTGAGACTGTTACAGTGGTTAATCTGTGAGATTAGTGACTGTTACAGTGGTTAGTCTGTGGGACTGTAACAGTGGTTAGTCTGTGGGATTAGTGACTGTAACAGTGGTTAATCTGTGGGACTGTAACAGTGGTTAGTCTGTGGGACTGTAACAGTGTTTAGTCTGTGGGACTGTAACAGTGGTTAGTCTGTGGGACTGTAACAGTGGTTAGTCTGTGGGACTGTAACAGTGGTTAGTCTGTGGGACTGTAACAGTGGTTAGTCTGTGGGACTGTAACAGTGGTTAGTCTGTGGGACTGTAACAGTGGTTAGTCTGTGGGACTGTAACAGTGGTTAGTCTGTGGGACTGTAACAGTGGTTAGTCTGTGGGACTGTAACAGTGGTTAGTCTGTGGGACTGTAACAGTGGTTAGTCTGTGGGACTGTAACAGTGGTTAGTCTGTGGGACTGTAACAGTGGTTAGTCTGTGAGATAGTAATGTAGAACAGGGAGAGAAACTGTGTGCTTGTATCTAACCCCCATCACTCAACAAAGACTGCTCAAATCAATGAATATGAAAAGATGATTTCCTGCCAATCATAGGGTTTTTTATTGATAGATGTGTGTGTGTGTCCACTGGGAGCAGTGTGTGTAACACATTGTCTCCATTGAGGGCTCTCCTAATCAAACCTCTATGGCTCTAATTATCATACCAGGCTTACACAATAATGTGGGTGTAGCCTATTGTATGCGCTAGTGCGAGTGCGAGTGTGTGTGTGTGTGTGTGTGTGTGTGTGTGTGTGTGTGTGTGTGTGTGTGTGTCATAATATGTGTGTGTATAATGTATGTGTATTAATATGTGTGTGTGTGTGTGTGTGTGTGTGTATGTGTGTGTGGCCATGTGTGGCATGCGGGTGTGTGGCAGCGACACAGAGCACAGGTAACCTGTACGAAGTGTATATCACACATTCTTCAAAAACAATAGCAGAAATTCCATTGGAGTTCAGGGGGAAAGGGCTTGGTGACTGCCTTGTAATAACACAGTAACAACTAAAAACTGACGTCAACCCGGAAGAGTAG
>NC_060194.1:40135214-40140468 GCF_021184085.1 Oncorhynchus gorbuscha | reverse complement strand
CTTTCATTCCACTGAGCTCTGTGGGAAACCTGCTACTTCTTTCTTCCACTGAGCTCTGTGGGAAACCTGCTACTTCTTTCATTCCACTGGAGCTCTGTGGGAAACCTGCTACTTCTTTCACGTTCCACTGAGCCTGTGGGAAACCTGCTACTTCTTTCATTCCACTGAGCTCTGTGTGAAACCTGCTACTTCTTTCATTCCACTGAGCTCTGTGGGAAACCTGCTACTTCTTTCATTCCACTGAGCTCTGTGGGAAACCTGCTACTTCTTTCATTTTCATGTGTTCTGTTGTTCACTGCCGGTCAGTGTTGCGGTGGTCGAGGGTTGCAACGTTTCGATAATTTCCCAACATTTTTCAGGTTTTCCAGAAATCCCGGTTGGAGGATTCCCGGATGTAATGCTTATTCCCTCTCGATTCGGGGAATATTCCAACCGCGATTTCTAGGAGACATTTGGTGGGAAATGAAAGTAAATGTACAACCCTAGTTCTGTTTACTGCTGTTCAGTGTTGCTTTTGGTCTGACACTAACCTATTGTACCTCTGGTGGTTTGGAATGTTGCTGACGAACACATTGGCTTGCACTTTCGTTTGATTTGAAGTCCGTATAGCAACGTTATTGTGTTTAGAGATAAGATGTGATGCTGCCAGTCACTGGCTTTTTACTCTGCTCAAAATTTTTGCTTTTGGTACCGCACACTGGTGACTGAGAGAGACGTGATTCAACAAAATGGTTGCTTTTGGTACCGCACACTGGTGACAGAGAGAGACGTGATTCATCAAAATGGTTGCTTTTGGTACCACACACTGGTGACTGAGAGAGACGTGATTCATCAAAATGGTTGCTTTTTGTACCGCACACTGGTGACTGAGAGACATGATTCATCAAAATGGTTGCTTTTTGTACTGCACACTGGTGACAGAGAGACGTGATTCATCAAAATGGTTGCTTTTGGTACCGCACACTGGTGACTGAGAGAGACGTGATTCATCAAAATGGTTGCTTTTTGTACCGCACACTGGTGACTGAGAGAGACGTGATTCATCAAAATGGTTGCTTTTTGTACTGCACACTGGTGACAGAGAGAGACGTGATTCATCAAAATGGTTGCTTTTTTGTAACGCACACTGGTGACTGAGAGAGACGGATTCATCAAAATGGTTGCTTTTTGTACCGCACACTGGTACGGAGAGAGACGCATTCATCAAAATGGTTGCTTTTGTACCGCACACTGGTGACAGAGAGAGACGTGATTCAACAAAAAAGCAAAGGAAATATTACTGTAAGCCAGTAGTGACTTAACAAATGGTAAACCACCGACAGGTCTAGGGATCGAATGGCATTGGATACAGCAGCGCTAACGATTGTCCAGTTAACGATTACTTCGCATTCAAGCACCTCTGGAAATGTTCATGATTGAACATTTAACACTTCCATGCCAGTGGTGGCTGGTGCCAGAGGACGGGCTCATAATAATGGCAGAAACCGTGTGACTGGAATGGTTCCCATGAGTTTGATACTGCTCCATTCCAGACATTACAATAAACGGTCCTCCCCTCACCAGCCTCCACTGTTGCATTTCATGTGAGGGGCTCAGGTGATGCTGTAGATGTTGTGTCCCTCTCTTTAAATGGGAAAAGACATTGTGAACCAGCTAAAGATTTGACTGGGGAACCGTCCCTCCGTCTGCTTCAGCCCTGGACCCCCCCCATCATGACTTCAGACTTGATTTATCCAAAATAATCTCTCTGAGTTGTCTTCCATCAGTGTGTTCTCTCTGCTCCTGGTCTCAGTCACAACTTGTGAATGATAATTTCTGGTTGTGAATGTTATGGTAACTCTCCTCTAGCCTGGCTACCTAAACTAGTTTCTACCTAGTTTCTTCTCCGTAACGGGTCTGGATCTGAGTACCTCCCCGAAGATTTCTAGAATAGAAATCCATTCTAGACCATCTGATTGGTGCCAGAAACTGATGGGTTGGGCCAGAGCCAGAACACACGTGGGTAAAGTGGCGTTTTGAAAATGTGTCATTCTCTTTGATACTCTGATTGGTTGGAGATGATCCAATCGCTGATTACTTTGTTTTGTACAACACTCGTCATTTGACATCACCACAGACTACTTCATTGATGGCAGTTTCAGACTGAAGCATGTAGCGAACGATAGAGCAACGGAGGAATTCTGTTTGAGTCATCATCTCCTCGGCAACCTTTCACCATCATTCCTCTGTATCTCTGCCTGACTGTCATTTTCTTCCTTATCAAATCAAATCATATGTATTTGTCACATGCACTAACATCTGCTAACCATGTGTGAGTGTAGCGAAATGCTTGTGCTTCTAGTTCAGACAATGCAGTAATAACCAACGAGTAATCTAACCTAACAATTCAAAAACTACTACCTTATACACACAAGTGTAAAGGGATAAAGAATATGTACATAAAGATATTCGAATGAGTGATGGTACAGAGCGGCATAAGCAAGATGCAGTAGATGGTATCGAGTACAGTATATACATATGAGATGAGTATGTAAACAAGATGCAGTAGATGGTATAGAGTACAGTATATACATATGAGATGAGTAATGTAGGGTATGTAAACAAGATGCAGTAGATGGTATAGAGTACAGTATATACATATGAGATGGGTAATGTAGGGTATGAAAACAAGATGCAGTAGATGGTATCGAGTACAGTATATACATATGAGATGGGTAATGTAGGGTATGTAAACAAGATGTAGTAGATATAATATCGAGTACAGTATATACATATGAGATGAGTAATGTAGGGTATGTAAACAAGATGTAGTAGATGGTGTCGAGTACAGTATATACATATGAGATGAGTAATGTAGGGTATGTAAACAAGATGCAGTAGATGGTATAGAGTACAGTATATACATATGAGATGAGTAATGTAGGGTATGTAAACAAGATGCAGTAGATGGTATAGAGTACAGTATATACATATGAGATGGGTAATGTAGGGTATGTAAACAAGATGCAGTAGATGGTATCGAGTACAGTATATACATATGAGATGAGTAATGTAGGATATGTAAACATTATATTAAGTAGCATAGTTTAAAGTGGCTAGTGATACATGTATTACATAAAGATGCAGTAGATGATATAGAGTACAGTATATACATATGAGATGAGTAATGTAGGGTATGTAAACATTATATTAAGTAGCATAGTTTAAAGTGGCTAGTGATACATGTATTACATAAAGATGCAGTAGATGATATAGAGTACAGTATATACGTATACATATGAGATGAATAATGTAGGGTATGTAAACATATTAAGTAGCATTGTTTAAAGTGGCTAGTGATATATTTTACATCAATTCCCATTAATAAAGTGGCTGGAGTTGAGTCGGTGTGTTGGCAGCAGCCACTCAATGTTAGTGGTGGCTGTTTAACAGTCTGATGGCCTTGAGATAGAACTTATTTTCCACGTCAGTGGTGGCTGGAGAACGAGCTCATAGTAATGGTTGGAATGGAATGAAAACCATGTGTTTGATACATTCCATTCCAGCCATTACTATTGGTATGAGCCTGTCCTCTAATTTAAAGTGACAACAGACACCATTGATCGACATCTCTTCTTCTCTTATGCACTTATCCAATCACCTCTGTCCTTGGGAACCTGTCTTATCCAATCACCTCTGTCCTTGGGAACCTGTCTTATCCAATCACCTCTGTCCTTGCGAACCTGTCTTATCCAATCACCTCTGTCCTTGGGAACCTGTCTTATCCAATCACCTCTGTCCTTGGGAACCTGTCTTATCCAATCGCCTCTGTCCTTAGGAACCGGTCATATCCAATCGCCTCTGTCCTAATAAATGTCTTATCCAATCTCCTCTGTCCTTGGGAACCCGTCTTATCCAATCGCCTCTGTCCTTGGGAACCTGTCTTATCCAATCGCCTCTGTCCTTGGGAACCTGTCTTATCCAATCGCCTCTGTCCTTGGGAACCTGTCTTATCCAATCGCCTCTGTCCTTGGGAACCTGTCTTATCCAATCACCTCTGTCCCTGGGAACCTGTCTTATCCAATCACCTCTGTCCTTGGGAACCTGTCTTATCCAATCGCCTCTGTCCTTGGGAACCGGTCATATCCAATCGCCTCTGTCCTAATAAATGTCTTATCCAATCTCCTCTGTCCTTGGGAACCTGTCTTATCCAATACGCCTCTGTCAGGAACCTGTCTTATCCATCGCCCCCTCTGTCTTGGGAACCTGTCTTATCCAATCGCCTCTGTCCTTAGGAACCTGTCTTATCCAATCGCCTCTGTCCTTGGGAACCTGTCTTATCAATCGCCTCTGTCCTTCCAGGAACCCTGTCTTATCCAATTGCCTCTGTCCTTGGGAACCGGTCATATCCAATCGCCTCTGTCCTAATAAATGTCTTATCCAATCGCCTCTGTCCTTGGGAACCTGTCTTATCCAATTGCCTCTGTCCTTGGGAACCGGTCATATCCAATCGCCTCTGTCCTAATAAATGTCTTATCCAATCGCCTCTGTCCTTGGGAACCTGTCTTATCCTCCTCATATTCTCCTCCCATCTCTCTTGGCCATAAGTGCCAAGTTATTGACTCTCACAGTCAGGTAAGAACATGCACCTGACCTGCCATGCATGTTTCACTGTTCTGCCTGGTACTTGGGCTGTGTCTTAAATGGCACCCTATTCCCTATGTAGTGCACTACCTCTGTCAAGGGTCCCGGTCTAAAGTAGTGCACTATAAAGTGAATAGGGTGCCATTTAGAACGCAAAATGTGGTCTTTCATTATCCCGTCATGCCTGTCACTGATAAGGACTGGTTATACGTGTGTCTTGTGTACACATGATCACCTCCCCCTATTCCTACTCATCCTATTCCTCGATCACCTCTTTCTGCCCTACCCCTTGGTTTTAGTGTGAATGAGAAGTATTGGTCAGAATTAATACTTATTCTACAAAGATGAAGCTACTCTACTGTGTTGCTTTCATTTCCAATGTTTTTTGTGTGGTTTTGATCAAGTGGAACAGGCCATTTGGGAGACGACAACAGTAGCCTGTTACAGATGGTCCTTGCTGTACAGCATCTGAACCTAATGTGTGTCGGGGGGTGTGTTCAGAGGATGGAATGGGAAATAATGTGTGTACTGTAATAGTATCTCACAGTAAGAGACTGTTATAACAGTATTTGCAACAGTGTGTAATAGTATTTGTAACATATGTAACAGCTTTTAATAGTATTTGTAACAT
>NC_060194.1:40130656-40135114 GCF_021184085.1 Oncorhynchus gorbuscha | reverse complement strand
TATCCACACATCTCTGCTTTGGATTGATAACTCTTTGTGTTGTTGTTTGTTTAGTATGTTCCAATTTTCTTCAATTACATTGAGCTGATTTCAGACGTGTGTTTCCTTCTTTTTCCGTAGTGTATTTCTGTATTGTTTTAGTGATTCAGTGAAGGCGTAGACTCAGGTCTTCTGGGTCTCTATGTTTATGGTTGGATAGGTTTCTCAATTTCTTTCTTAGTTTTTTTTTATTGTTCATAAAAACCATTTGTCATTGTTATTGTCTTAGGTTGTCTGTTTGCCATTTGTAGATTTGACAGGGAAGCTGAAAGGTCAAACGTACTGTTTAGGCTTTCTACGTTTATACCTTCACTATTACAGTAAAATGTTGTCTAGGAAGTTGCCATGGTTGTGGGAGTAGTACATACTTCGGTTCTGACTGGGCCGGTTCTGACTAGGCCAGTTCCAATTGCTGGCGTGCGGCTGTGGCCGCACCACTTGTGCAATGCCAAAGCTGATTGGTTGTGGACTGGACATGATCATTTGGTTGGTAAGAATAGGCTGCATCATGTTTCTGTCATTTTTGCTGTGTTGCCAAACTTTCCCCCAGTCACTGAGCCTCTGTGGGCCACCCCCAGTCTCACTGTCACTGTATATCGCTCTCTATCTCTGTCTCTGTCTATCTCTCTCTATCTCTGTCTCTGTCTGTCTCTCTCTATCTCTGTCTCTGTCTGTCTCTGTCTATCTCTGTCTCTGTCTGTCTCTGTCTATCTCTCTCTATCTCTGTCTCTGTCTCTGTCTATCTCTCTCTATCTCTGTCTCTGTCTGTCTCTATCTCTGTCTCTGTCTGTCTCTCTCTATCTCTCTCTATCTCTGTCTCTGTCTGTCTGTCTCTCTCTATCTCTGTCTCTGTCTGTCTCTCTCTATCTCTGTCTCTGTCTGTCTCTCTCTATCTCTGTCTCTGTCTGTCTCTCTCTATCTCTGTCTCTGTCTGTCTCTCTCTATCTCTCTCTATCTCTGTCTGTCTCTCTCTATCTCTATCTCTGTCTCTGTTTGTCTCTCTCTATCTCTGTCTCTGTCTGTCTCTCTCTATCTCTCTCTATCTCTGTCTCTGTCTGTCTCTCTCTATCTCTGTCTCTGTCTGTCTCTCTCTATCTCTGTCTCTGTCTGTCTCTCTCTATCTCTGTCTCTGTCTGTCTCTCTCTATCTCTGTCTCTGTCTGTCTCTCTCTATCTCTGTCTCTGTCTGTCTCTCTCTATCTCTCTCTATCTCTGTCTGTCTCTCTCTATCTCTATCTCTGTCTCTGTTTGTCTCTCTCTATCTCTGTCTCTCTCTATCTCTCTCTATCTCTGTCTCTGTCTGTCTCTCTCTATCTCTGTCTCTGTCTGTCTCTCTCTATCTCTGTCTCTGTCTGTCTCTGTCTATCTCTCTCTGTCTCTGTCTCTGTCTATCTCTGTCTATCTCTGTCTCTGTCTATCTCTCTCTATCTCTGTCTCTGTCTATCTCTCTCTATCTCTGTCTCTGTCTGTCTCTGTCTGTCTCTGTCTATATCTATCTCTGTCTCTGTCTGTCTCTGTCTATCTCTCTCTATCTCTGTCTCTGTCTGTCAATCAATTCAATTCAAGTGGCTTTATTGGCGTGAGAAACATATGTTAACATTGCCAAAGCAAGTGAAGTAGATAATAAACAAAGTGAAATAGACAATAAAATGAACTGTAAACATTACACTCACAGAAGTTCAAAAAAATAGACATTACAAATGTCATATTATAGCCATATACAGTGTTGTAACAATGTACAAATGGTTCAAGTACTAAAGGGAAAATAAATAAGCATAAATATGGGTTGTATTTACAATGGTGTTTGTTCTTCACTGGTTAACCTTTTCTTGTGGCAACAGGTCACAAATCTTGCTACTGTGATGGCACGCTCTGGTATTTCACCCAGTAGATATGGGAGTTTATCAAATTGGGTTTGTTTTCGAAATCGTTGTGGATCTGTGTAATCTGAGGGAAATGTGTGTCTCTAATACGGTCATACATTGGGCAGGAGGTTAGGAAGTGCAGCTCAGTTTCCACCTCATTTTGTGGGCAGTGAGCACATAGCCTGTCTTTTCTTGAGAGTCATATCTGCCTAAGGTGGCCTTTCTCAATAGCATTGCTATTATCATTGAGTCTGTAGATAGTCAAAGCTTTCCTTAAGTTTGGGTCAGTCACAGTGGTGAGGTATTCTGCCACTGTGTACCCTCTCTAGTTTGCTCAGTTTTTTTGTTAATTCTTTCCAATGTGTCAAGTAATTATCTTTTTGTTTTCTCATGATTTGGTTGGGTCTAATTGTGTTGCTGTCCTGGGACTCTGTGCGGTGTGTTTGTGTTTTTTGAACAGAGCCCCAGAACCAGCTTGATTGGGGGACTCTTCTCCAGGTTCATCTCTCTGTAGGTGATGACATTGTTATGGAAGGTTTGGGAATCGCTTCCTTTCAGGTGGTTGGAGAATTTAACGGCTATTTTCTGGATTTTGATCAGTAGCGGGTATCGGCCTAATTCTGCTCTGCATGCATCATTTGGTGTTCTACGTTGTAGATGTGAATTCTTGGTTGGTGAGAGTACCCCAGACCTCACAACCATAAAGGGCAATGGGTTCTATAACTGATTCAAGTATTTTTTAGCAAGATCCTAATTGGTATTTATTTTTTATTTGACCTTTTATTTTACTAGGCAAGTCAGTTGAGAACTAATTCTTATTTTCAATGACGGCTTAGGAACAGTGGGTTAACTGCCTGTTCAGGGGCAGAACGACAGATTTCCTTTTGATGGCATAGAATACCCTTCTTGCCTTGACTCTTTGTGGAAGTTACCTGTGTCGCTGATGTTTAGGCCAAGGTATGTATAGTTTGTGTGCTCTAGGGAAATGGTGCCTAGATGGAATTTATACTTGTGGTTGTGGCAACTGGACCATTTTTGGAACACCATTATTTTGGTCTTTCTGAGATTTACTATCAGGGCCCAGGTCTGGCAGAATCTGTGCAGAAGATCTAGGTGCTGCTGTACGCCCTCCTTGGTTGGTGACAGAAGCACCAGATCATCAGCAAACAGTAGACATTTGACTTCAGATTCTAGTAGGGTGAGGCCGGGTGCTGCAGACTATTCTAGAGCCCTCACCTGTAACGCTCGTTTTCTTCCTCTGAGGAGGAGTAGGAGAGATCGGACCAATGCGCAGCGTGGTAAGTGTCCATAATGATACTTTATTTCCATGAACACCAGAAAACAAAATAACGAGAGAATGAAACTAAACAGTTCTGTACGGTGACAAACACTAAACAGAAAACAAACACCCACCAAACACAAGTGGGAAAAGGCTACCTAAGTATGATTCTCAATCAGAGACAACTAACGACACCTGCCTCTGATTGAGAACCATACCAGGCCAAACGCAATCACGACATAGAAAACGTAACATTGTAACGGTTTTCTTCCGTCAAAGGAGAGGAGGACCAAAATGCAGCGTAGTTCGTGTTCAACATGTTTAATAAAAGACGATAACGTGAACAACTACACAAATACAAAATAACAAACGTGGCAAAACCCATCTGGTGCAGAGAACACAAAGACAGGAAACAACCACCCACAAAGACAGGAAACAACCACCCACAAAGACAGGAAACAACCACCCACAAACCACAACACAAAACAAGCTACCTAAATATGGTTCCCAATCAGAGACAATGACTAACACCTGCCTCTGATTGAGAACCATATCAGGCCATACATAGAAACGGACAAACTAGACACACAACATAGAATGCCCACCCAGCTTACGTCCTGACCAACACTAAAACTAAAACAAGGAAAACACAAAAGAACTATGGTCAGAACGTGACAAACAGACAACCCACCCAACTCATGCCAAATTGAGAATGTCTCTCTCTCTCTCTCTCTCTCTCTCTCTCTCTCTCTCTCTCTCTTTGTCCCTCTGTCTGTCTCTGTCTTTGTCTCTAGAACTAAGGGTCCTAGTCCGAACCATGAAAAACAGCCCCAGACCATTACTCCTCCTCCACCAAACTTTACAGTTGCCACTATTCATTAATAATAGTCTCCTGACAGTTTGGAACTCTGTGGTGAGTGTTGCAACTGAGGACAGACAATCTTTGTGTGGCCTACCACTTCGAGGCTCAACCATTGTTGCTCCTAGATGTTTCCACTTCAAAATAACAGCACTTACATTTGACCGGGGCAGCTCTAACAGGGCAGAAATTTGATGAACTGACTTGATCCTATGACGGTGCCACATTGAAAGGCATTGACCTCTTCAGTAAGGTCGTTCCACTAGTTTGAAGGTGTGTCCACATACTTTTGTATAGACGTGTGCATGCAAGAGATCATAGCTCAACATTTCCTTTTCACCCATTTTATCTCTTTTCTTTTTCTCTCTGAACATAAACATGGTTCTGATGCCTGTGATGGAGGTCGGGATTCATTCA
>NC_060194.1:40108533-40123533 GCF_021184085.1 Oncorhynchus gorbuscha | reverse complement strand
ACACAAAGGAGAGGAGAAGGTGAGGGAGGCTAGCCGGTACAGACACTCAAAGGAGAGGAGAAGGTGAGGGAGGCTAGCCGGTACAGACACTCAAAGGAGAGGAGAAGGTGAGGGAGGCTAGCCGGTACAGACACTCAAAGGAGAGGAGAAGGTGAGGGAGGCTAGCCGGTACAGACACTCAAAGGAGAGGAGAAGGTGAGGGAGGCTAGCCGGTACAGACACTCAAAGGAGAGGAGAAGGTGAGGGAGGCTAGCCTGTACAGACACACAAAGGAGAGGAGGGAAGAAAGGAAGGAGGCGAGGAGAGGACGAGGTGAGGGATGATCTTCCACAATGCTGCATTTCCTTTTTTCCATAAATCAAAGACCATTAGCTAGCTGGCTAGATCATGGGGGACTCCACTGGCTAGATCATGGGGGACTCCACTAGCTAGCTGGCTAGATCATGGGGGACTCCACTAGCTAGCTGGCTAGATCATGGGGGACTCCACTGGCTAGATCATGGGGGACTCCACTAGCTAGCTGGCTAGATCATGGGGGACTCCACTAGCTAGCTGGCTAGATCATGGGGGACTCCACTAGCTAGCTGGCTAGATCATGGGGGACTCCACTAGCTAGCTGGCTAGATCATGGGGGACTCCACTAGCTAGCTGGCTAGATCATGGGGGACTCCACTAGCTAGCTGGCTAGATCATGGGGGACTCCACTAGCTAGCTGGCTAGATCATGGGGGACTCCACTAGCTAGCTGGCTAGATCATGGGGGACTCCACTAGCTAGCTGGCTAGATCATGGGGGACTCCACTAGCTAGCTGGCTAGATCATGGGGGACTCCACTATCTATCTGTCTGTGCTATGATATAAAGAGAGAGCCGTGTGGGAACAATAGAGGTGCCAGGCTGCGTTGTCTCCCCTATCGTCACCTGACCATTCAAACAGCCTGTAGCTAAATGAGAGAGATAAAGTACATGAAGTTACCATGAACAGATGAAGGATGTAAGGAGGCTTCTGCTTTTCATTTCTCTCACCTCTTAATGTCTTTCAGACAGAGGCTTGCTGCTCTAACAAGGCTGTTCTGAGAGGAACGGGAGTGTGAAATCAATCATTTACAGAAGGTTATTTTTTTACACATTTTAAATGTAGCTACTGGAAGTAGACGAGACTTTTCTGGTCCTTCTATTGTCGGATTGTGTAGGGAGACTGTAGCTCACAAAGTAAAAAGATACATGATATCAGGGCGGCAAGGTAGCCTAGTGGTTAGAGCATTGGACTAGTAACCGAAAGGTTGCAAGTTCAAATCCCCGAGCTGACAAGGTACAAAATCTGTCGTTCTGCCCCTGAACAGGCAGTTAACCCACTAGTAAAATAAAGGTAAAATTAAAAAAATAATAATTAAATATACAAAAGTATGTTGATGCCTTTTCAAATTAGTTGATTTGACTATTTCAGCCATACCCGTGGCCACAAAATGCGTTGTGGCAACAGTTTGGGTAAGGCCCTTTCTTGTTTCAGCATGACAATGTCCCTGTGCACAAAGCGAGGTCCATACAGAAATGGTTTGTCTATCAAGTTTAAGGTAAGACCCAGATGCAGTCCGTGTTGAATAAACAATAGTTTAATGATCCAATAGGGGCAGGCAATAGACAGGTCAAGGCAGGCAGGAGTCAGTAAGTAACCAGATGTAAGACAACGGTACCGGACAGCAGGCAGGCTCAGGGTAAGCAGAGGTCAAAAATCTGGTGGGGGGGCAAAGGTACAGGTCGGTAGGCAGGCTCGGGGACAGGCAGAGTGTTCAGGCAGGCGGGCTCGGAGTCAAGACAGACAAGGGTCAAAACCAGGAGGGCGAGAAAAGAGAGACTGGGAAAAAGCAGGAGCTGAGAAACAAAACACTGGTTGACTTGACAGACAAGACGAACTGGCAACAGACAAACAGAGAACACAGGTATATATACACTGGGGATAATGGGGAAGATGGGTGACACCTGGGGGGTGGGATACAATCACTAAGACAGGTGAAACAGATCAGGGTGTGACAATGTCGAGATCAGTGTGGAAGAACTTGACTTTCCTGCACAGAGCCCTGACCTCAACTCCATCGAACACCTTTGGGATGAATTGGAATGTGGACTGTGAGCCAGGCCTAATCGCCCAACATCAGTGCCCAACCTCACTAATTCTCTGGTGGCTGAATGGAAGCAAGTCCCCGCAGCAATGTTCCAACATCTAGTGGAAGGCCTTCCCAGAAGAGTGGAGGCTGTTATAGCAGCAATGTTCCAACATCTAGTGGAAAGCCTTCCCAGAAGAGTGGAGGCTGTTATAGCAGCAATGTTCCAACATCTAGTGACTGTAAGTCGCTTTGGATAAAAGCGTCTGCTAAATGGCATATATTATTATTATTATATTATAGTGGAAAGCCTTCCCAGAAGAGTGGTGGCTGTTATAGCAGCAATGTTCCAACATCTAGTGGAAAGCCTTCCCAGAAGAGTGGAGGCTGTTATAGCAGCAATGTTCCAACATCTAGTGGAAAGCCTTCCCAGAAGAGTGGAGGCTGTTATAGCAGCAATGTTCCAACATTTAGTGGAAGGCCTTCCCAGAAGAGTGGAGGCTGTTATAGCAGCAAAGGGGGAGACCAACTCCATGATTTTGGAGTGATATGTTGGACGTGCAGATGTCCACAGACATTTGGTCATGTAGTGTATATAAGATGTTGAGAGGTGTTGATTATTTGGGTTGCAAAGGCAACCCAGATAAGGACAGATTTGAGATAACATGCATCCCAAATGACATGCATCCCAAATGGCTACCTATTCCCTATATAGTGCACTACTTTCGACTAGGGCTTATAGGACTGGTTCTAGTCAAAAGTAGTGCACTATATAGGGAAAATACTGTATGTGATCTGAGAGCCCCTTCTGTTTCATGTCCAGGTGCTCTCATGACGAGGCTGGAAGGACGACCGTGTGTGATTGGCCTCTTCCTGAGTCAGCTGCCAAGCCAATAGCGATGATGACATAATTTCCTGTTTGAACACCATGACCGAGATTTGACCAGACAATTCTTAAGGGGGCCGGCGGTCGACTCATGTAAAATGCTCACACACACACACACACACACACACACACACACACACACACACACACACACACACACACACACACACACACACACACACACACACACACACACACACACACACACACACACACACACAGCTATAGCTCTACTGAAACCAGAGGACTTATGTAAGATAACAACAACTTTGTCTCCTCTTCAGATCAGTGTCTTTTAGCACAGAACCAGAAACAAAGGAAGAAGCAGTAGCAGAAACAGAAACATAATCAGAAATGAAAACAGTTACAGTAACATTAGCAGTAACAGAAACAGTAACAGTAACAGTAAGTTACAGAAACAGTAACAGTAAGTCACATAAACAGTAACAGTAACAGTAACAGTAAGTCATATAAACAGTAACAGTAACAGAAACAGTAACAGTTCAGAAACAGTAACAGAAACAGTCACAGAAACAGTAACAGAAAGAGTAACAGTAAGTTACATAAACAGTAACAGTAACAGAAACAGTAACAGAAAGAGTAACAGTAAGTTACATAAACAGTAACAGTAACAGAAACAGTAACAGAAAGAGTAACAGTAAGTTACATAAACAGTAACAGAAACAGTAACAGAAACAGTCACAGTAACAGTAACAGAAACAGTCACGGAAACAGTAACAGTAACAGTTCAGAAACAGTAACAGAAACAGTCACAGAAACAGTAACAGAAAGAGTAACAGAAAGAGTAACAGTAACAGTAAGTCACATGAACAGTAACAGTCACAGTAACAGAAACAGTAACAGAAAGAGTAACAGAAACAGTAACAGTCACAGTAACAGAAGCAATTACAGTAACAGAAACAGTCACAGAAACAGTAACAGTAACAGTCACAGAAACAGTAACAGTCACAGTAACAGAAGCAGTTACAGTAACAGAAACAGTAACAGAAAGAGTAACAGTAACAGTAAGTCACATAAACAGTAACAGAAACAGTAACAGTCACAGAAACAGTCACAGAAACAGTCACAGAAACAGTAACAGTTACAGTAACAGTCACAGAAACAGTAACAGAAACAGTAACAGTCACAGAAACAGTAACAGAAACAGCCACAGTAACAGAAACAGTAACCGTCACAGAAACAGTAACAGAAACAGTCACAGAAACAGTAACAGAAACAGTTACAGTCACAGTAACAGAAGCAGTTACAGTAACAGTCACAGAAACAGAAACAGTAACAGTCACAGAAACAGTAACAGTCACAGTAACAGAAGCAGTTACAGTAACAGAAACAGTAACAGAAAGAGTAACAGAAAGAGTAACAGAAACAGTAAGTCA
Source organism: Oncorhynchus gorbuscha (assembly GCF_021184085.1). Lineage (NCBI taxonomy): Eukaryota > Metazoa > Chordata > Actinopteri > Salmoniformes > Salmonidae > Oncorhynchus > Oncorhynchus gorbuscha. Next base: position 40,119,150 of record NC_060194.1, on the reverse strand, counting down.
CATAAACAGTAACAGTAACAGTCACAGAAACAGTCACAGTAACAGTAACAGTAACAGAAAGAGTAACAGAAACAGTAAGTCACATAAACAGTAACAGAAAAAGTACAGAAACAGTAACAGAAACAGAAACAGAAAGAGTAACAGAAACAGTAACAGTCACAGAAACAGTAACAGTCACAGTCACAGTAACAGTAACAGAAAGAGTAACATAAACAGTAAGTCACATAAACAGTAACAGAAAGAGTAACAGAAACAGTCACAGAAACAGTAACAGAAACAGTAACAGAAAGAGTCACAGAAACAGTCACAGAAACAGAAGCAGTTACAGTAACAGAAACAGAAACAGTAACAGTAACAGAAACAGCAACAGTAACAGTAACAGAAACAGTAACAGTAACAGCAACAGTAACAGAAACAGCAACAGTAACAGAAACAGTAACAGTAAAAGTTACAGTAACAGAAACAGCCACAGTAACAGAAACAGCCACAGAAACAGTAACAGAAACAGTAACAGCAACAGAAACAGTAACAGCAACAGCAACAGAAACAGAAACAGAAACAGTAACAGAAACAGTAACAGTAACAGAAACAGCAACAGTAACAGAAACAGCAACAGTAACAGAAACAGTAACAGTAAAAGTAACAGCAACAGAAACAGTTACAGTAACAGAAACAGCCACAGAAACAGAAACAGTAACAGTAACAGCAACAGTAACAGAAACAGTAACAGTAAAAGTAACAGCAACAGCAACAGTTACAGTAACAGAAACAGCAACAGTAACAGAAACAGTAACAGCAACAGAAAAAGTAACAGCAACAGCAACAGCAACAGAAACAGTAACAGAAACAGTAACAGCAACAGCAACAGTAACAGTAACAGTAACAGCAAGAGAAACAGAAACAGTAACAGTAACAGAAACAGTAACAGAAACAGAAACAGTAACAGAAACAGCAACAGTAACAGCAACAGTAACAGCAACAGTAACAGCAACAGTAACAGTTACAGCAACAGCAACAGTAACAGCAACAGCAACAGCAACAGCAACAGTAACAGAAACAGAAACAGCAACAGCAACAGCAACAGCAACAGCAACAGAAACAGTTACAGAAACAGAAACAGAAACAGTAACAGTAACAGTAACAGAAACAGTAACAGTAACAGTAACAGAAACAGAAACAGTAACAGTAACAGTAACAGTAAGTCACATAAACAGTAACAGAAACAGAAACAGTAACAGTTCAGAAACAGTAACAGAAACAGTCACAGAAACAGTAACAGAAAGAGTAACAGTAAGTTACATAAACAGTAACAGTAACAGAAACAGTAACAGAAAGAGTAACAGTAAGTTACATAAACAGTAACAGTAACAGAAACAGTAACAGAAAGGGTAACAGTAAGTTACATAAACAGTAACAGAAACAGTAACAGAAACAGTAACAGTCACAGTAACAGTAACAGAAACAGTCACGGAAACAGTAACAGTAACAGTTCAGAAACAGTAACAGAAACAGTCACAGAAACAGTAACAGAAAGAGTAACAGAAAGAGTAACAGTAACAGTAAGTCACATGAACAGTAACAGTCACAGTAACAGAAACAGTAACAGAAAGAGTAACAGAAACAGTAACAGAAAGAGTAACAGTAAGTTACATAAACAGTAACAGAAACAGTAACAGTCACAGTAACAGTAACAGAAACAGTCACGGAAACAGTAACAGTAACAGTTCAGAAACAGTAACAGAAACAGTCACAGAAACAGTAACAGAAGCAGTTACAGTAACAGAAACAGTCACAGAAACAGTAACAGTAACAGTTCAGAAACAGTAACAGAAAGAGTAACAGAAAGAGTAACAGTAACAGTAAGTCACATGAACAGTAACAGTCACAGTAACAGAAACAGAAAGAGTAACAGAAACAGTAACAGAAAGAGTAACAGTAAGTTACATAAACAGTAACAGAAACAGTAACAGTCACAGTAACAGAAACAGTCACGGAAACAGTAACAGTAACAGAAACAGCCACAGTAACAGAAACAGTAACCGTCACAGAAACAGTAACAGAAACAGTCACAGAAACAGTAACAGAAACAGTTACAGTCACAGTAACAGAAGCAGTTACAGTAACAGTCACAGAAACAGTAACAGTCACAGAAACAGTAACAGTCACAGTAACAGAAGCAGTTACAGTAACAGAAACAGTAACAGAAAGAGTAACAGAAAGAGTAACAGAAACAGTAAGTCACATAAACAGTAACAGTAACAGTCACAGAAACAGTCACAGTAACAGTAACAGAAGCAGTTACAGTAACAGAAACAGTAACAGAAAGAGTAACAGTAACAGTAAGTCACATAAACAGTAACAGAAACAGTAACAGTCACAGAAACAGTAACAGAAACAGTCACAGAAACAGTAACAGAAGCAGTTACAGTAACAGTCACAGAAACAGTAACAGAAACAGTAACAGTCACAGAAACAGTAACAGAAACAGCCACAGTAACAGAAACAGTAACCGTCACAGAAACAGTAACAGAAACAGTCACAGAAACAGTAACAGAAACAGTTACAGTAACAGTCACAGAAACAGTAACAGAAACAGTAACAGTCACAGAAACAGTAACAGAAACAGCCACAGTAACAGAAACAGTAACCGTCACAGAAACAGAAACAGTAACAGTCACAGAAACAGTAACAGAAACAGTCACAGAAACAGTAACAGAAGCAGTTACAGTAACAGTCACAGAAACAGTAACAGAAACAGTAACAGTCACAGAAACAGTAACAGAAACAGCCACAGTAACAGAAACAGTAACCGTCACAGAAACAGTAACAGAAACAGTCACAGAAACAGTAACAGAAACAGTTACAGTCACAGTAACAGAAGCAGTTACAGTAACAGTCACAGAAACAGTAACAGTCACAGAAACAGTAACAGTCACAGTAACAGAAGCAGTTACAGTAACAGAAACAGTAACAGAAAGAGTAACAGAAAGAGTAACAGAAACAGTAAGTCACATAAACAGTAACAGTAACAGTCACAGAAACAGTCACAGTAACAGTAACAGAAAGAGTAACAGAAACAGTAAGTCACAAACAGTAACAGAAAAAGTAACAGAAACAGTAACAGAAACAGTAACAGCAACAGCAACAGTAACAGTTACAGCAACAGCAACAGCAACAGCAACAGTAACAGAAACAGAAACAGCAACAGCAACAGCAACAGAAACAGAAACAGTTACAGAAACAGAAACAGAAACAGTAACAGAAACAGAAACAGTAACAGTAACAGTAACAGAAACAGTAACAGTAACAGTAAGTCACATAAACAGTAACAGAAACAGAAACAGTAACAGTTCAGAAACAGTAACAGAAACAGTCACAGAAACAGTAACAGAAAGAGTAACAGTAAGTTACATAAACAGTAACAGTAACAGAAACAGTAACAGAAAGAGTAACAGTAAGTTACATAAACAGTAACAGTAACAGAAACAGAAAGGGTAACAGTAAGTTACATAAACAGTAACAGAAACAGTAACAGAAACAGTAACAGTCACAGTAACAGTAACAGAAACAGTCACGGAAACAGTAACAGTAACAGTTCAGAAACAGTAACAGAAAGAGTAACAGAAAGAGTAACAGTAACAGTAAGTCACATGAACAGTAACAGTCACAGTAACAGAAACAGAAAGAGTAACAGAAACAGTAACAGAAAGAGTAACAGTAAGTTACATAAACAGTAACAGAAACAGTAACAGTCACAGTAACAGAAACAGTCACGGAAACAGTAACAGTCACAGTAACAGAAGCAGTTACAGTAACAGAAACAGTAACAGAAAGAGTAACAGAAAGAGTAACAGAAACAGTCACAGAAACAGTAACAGAAGCAGTTACAGTAACAGAAACAGTCACAGAAACAGTAACAGTAACAGTCACAGAAACAGTAACAGTCACAGTAACAGAAGCAGTTACAGTAACAGAAACAGTAACAGAAAGAGTAACAGTAACAGTAAGTCACATAAACAGTAACAGAAACAGTAACAGTCACAGAAACAGTAACAGAAACAGTCACAGAAACAGTAACAGAAGCAGTTACAGTAACAGTCACAGAAACAGTAACAGAAACAGTAACAGTCACAGAAACAGTAACAGAAACAGCCACAGTAACAGAAACAGTAACCGTCACAGAAACAGTAGCAGAAACAGTCACAGAAACAGTAACAGAAACAGTTACAGTCACAGTAACAGAAGCAGTTACAGTAACAGTCACAGAAACAGAAACAGTCACAGAAACAGTAACAGTCACAGTAACAGAAGCAGTTACAGTAACAGAAACAGTAACAGAAAGAGTAACAGAAAGAGTAACAGAAACAGTAAGTCACATAAACAGTAACAGTAACAGTCACAGAAACAGTCACAGTAACAGTAACAGAAAGAGTAACAGAAACAGTAAGTCACATAAACAGTAACAGAAAAAGTAACAGAAAAAGTAACAGAAACAGTAACAGAAACAGAAAGAGTAACAGAAACAGTAACAGTCACAGAAACAGTAACAGTCACAGAAACAGTCACAGTAACAGTAACAGAAAGAGTAACATAAACAGTAAGTCACATAAACAGTAACAGAAAGAGTAACAGAAACAGTCACAGAAACAGTAACAGAAACAGTAACAGAAAGAGTAACAGAAACAGTCACAGAAACAGAAGCAGTTACAGTAACAGAAACAGAAACAGTAACAGTAACAGAAACAGCAACAGTAACAGCAACAGAAACAGCAACAGAAACAGAAACAGTAACAGCAAAAGCAACAGAAACCGTAACAGTAACAGAAACAGCAACAGTAACAGAAACAGCAACAGTAACAGAAACAGTAACAGCAACAGAAACAGTAACAGCAACAGAAACAGTAACAGTAACAGAAACAGTAACAGTAACAGAAACAGCAACAGTAACAGAAACAGCAACAGTAACAGAAACAGCAACAGTAACAGAAACAGTAACAGTAAAAGTAACAGCAACAGCAACAGAAACAGTTACAGTAACAGAAACAGCCACAGAAACAGTAACAGTAACAGCAACAGTAACAGAAACAGTAACAGTAAAAGTAACAGCAACAGCAACAGTTACAGTAACAGAAACAGCAACAGTAACAGAAACAGTAACAGCAACAGAAAAAGTAACAGCAACAGCAACAGAAACAGAAACAGTAACAGAAACAGTAACAGCAACAGCAACAGTAACAGTAACAGCAAGAGAAACAGAAACAGCAACAGTAACAGAAACAGTAACAGAAACAGAAACAGTAACAGAAACAGCAACAGTAACAGCAACAGTAACAGCAACAGCAACAGTAACAGTTACAGCAACAGCAACAGTAACAGCAACAGCAACAGCAACAGTAACAGCAACAGCAACAGAAACAGAAACAGTAACAGTAACAGTAACAGTAACAGTAACAGAAACAGTAACAGTAACAGTAAGTCACATAAACAGTAACAGAAACAGTAACAGTAACAGTAACAGAAACAGTCACAGAAACAGTAACAGAAAGAGTAACAGTAAGTTACATAAACAGTAACAGTAACAGAAACAGTAACAGAAAGAGTAACAGTAAGTTACATAAACAGTAACAGTAACAGAAACAGTAACAGAAAGAGTAACAGTAAGTTACATAAACAGTAACAGAAACAGTAACAGAAACAGTAACAGTCACAGTAACAGTAACAGAAACAGTCACGGAAACAGTAACAGTAACAGTTCAGAAACAGTAACAGAAACAGTCACAGAAACAGTAACAGAAAGAGTAACAGAAAGAGTAACAGTAACAGTAAGTCACATGAACAGTAACAGTCACAGTAACAGAAACAGTAACAGAAAGAGTAACAGAAACAGTAACAGTCACAGTAACAGAAGCAGTTACAGTAACAGAAACAGTCACAGAAACAGTAACAGTCACAGAAACAGTAACAGTCACAGTAACAGAAGCAGTTACAGTAACAGAAACAGTAACAGAAAGAGTAACAGTAACAGTAAGTCACATAAACAGTAACAGAAACAGTAACAGTCACAGAAACAGTCACAGAAACAGTCACAGTAACAGTTACAGTAACAGTCACAGAAACAGTAACAGAAACAGTAACAGTCACAGAAACAGTAACAGAAACAGCCACAGTAACAGAAACAGTAACCGTCACAGAAACAGTAACAGAAACAGTCACAGAAACAGTAACAGAAACAGTTACAGTCACAGTAACAGAAGCAGTTACAGTAACAGTCACAGAAACAGAAACAGTAACAGTCACAGAAACAGTAACAGTCACAGTAACAGAAGCAGTTACAGTAACAGAAAGAGTAACAGAAAGAGTAACAGAAACAGTAAGTCACATAAACAGTAACAGTAACAGTCACAGAAACAGTCACAGTAACAGTAACAGTAACAGAAAGAGTAACAGAAACAGTAAGTCACATAAACAGTAACAGAAAACAGTAACAGAAACAGTAACAGAAACAGTAACAGTAACAGAAACAGAAAGAGTAACAGAAACAGTAACAGTCACAGAAACAGTAACAGTCACAGAAACAGTCACAGTAACAGTAACAGAAAGAGTAACATAAACAGTAAGTCACATAAACAGTAACAGAAAGAGTAACAGAAACAGTCACAGAAACAGTAACAGAAACAGTAACAGAAAGAGTAACAGAAACAGTCACAGAAACAGAAGCAGTTACAGTAACAGAAACAGAAACAGTAACAGTAACAGAAACAGCAACAGTAACAGCAACAGAAACAGAAACAGTAACAGCAAAAGCAACAGAAACCGTAACAGTAACAGAAACAGTAACAGTAACAGTAACAGAAACAGCAACAGTAACAGAAACAGCAACAGTAACAGAAACAGTAACAGTAAAAGTTACAGTAACAGAAACAGCCACAGTAACAGAAACAGCCACAGAAACAGTAACAGAAACAGTAACAGCAACAGAAACAGTAACAGCAACAGCAACAGAAACAGTAACAGTAACAGAAACAGTAACAGTAACAGCAACAGTAACAGAAACAGCAACAGTAACAGAAACAGCAACAGTAACAGAAACAGTAACAGTAAAAGTAACAGCAACAGAAACAGTTACAGTAACAGAAACAGCCACAGAAACAGAAACAGTAACAGTAACAGCAACAGTAACAGAAACAGTAACAGTAAAAGTAACAGCAACAGCAACAGTTACAGTAACAGAAACAGCAACAGTAACAGAAACAGTAACAGCAACAGAAAAAGTAACAGCAACAGCAACAGAAACAGTAACAGAAACAGTAACAGCAACAGCAACAGTAACAGTAACAGCAAGAGAAACAGAAACAGAAACAGTAACAGAAACAGTAACAGAAACAGCAACAGCAACAGCAACAGCAACAGTAACAGCAACAGTAACAGCAACAGCAACAGTTACAGCAACAGCAACAGTAACAGCAACAGCAACAGCAACAGTAACAGAAACAGCAACAGCAACAGAAACAGAAACAGTTACAGAAACAGAAACAGTAACAGTAACAGTAACAGAAACAGTAACAGTAACAGTAACAGAAACAGAAACAGTAACAGTAACAGTAACAGTAAGTCACAGAAACAGTAACAGAAACAGAAACAGTAACAGTTCAGAAACAGTAACAGAAACAGTCACAGAAACAGTAACAGAAAGAGTAACAGTAAGTTACATAAACAGTAACAGTAACAGAAACAGTAACAGAAAGAGTAACAGTAAGTTACATAAACAGTAACAGTAACAGAAACAGTAACAGAAAGAGTAACAGTAAGTTACATAAACAGTAACAGAAACAGTAACAGAAACAGTCACAGTAACAGTAACAGAAACAGTCACGGAAACAGTAACAGTAACAGTTCAGAAACAGTAACAGAAACAGTCACAGAAACAGTAACAGAAAGAGTAACAGAAAGAGTAACAGTAACAGTAAGTCACATGAACAGTAACAGTCACAGTAACAGAAACAGTAACAGAAAGAGTAACAGAAACAGTAACAGAAAGAGTAACAGTAAGTTACATAAACAGTAACAGAAACAGTAACAGTCACAGTAACAGTAACAGAAACAGTCACGGAAACAGTAACAGTAACAGTTCAGAAACAGTAACAGAAACAGTCACAGAAACAGTAACAGAAGCAGTTACAGTAACAGAAACAGTCACAGAAACAGTAACAGTAACAGTCACAGAAACAGTAACAGTCACAGTAACAGAAGCAGTTACAGTAACAGAAACAGTAACAGAAAGAGTAACAGTAACAGTAAGTCACATAAACAGTAACAGAAACAGTCACAGAAACAGTAACAGAAACAGTCACAGAAACAGTCACAGAAGCAGTTACAGTAACAGTCACAGAAACAGTAACAGAAACAGTAACAGTCACAGAAACAGTAACAGAAACAGCCACAGTAACAGTAACCATCACAGAAACAGTAACAGAAACAGTCACAGAAACAGTAACAGAAACAGTTACAGTCACAGTAACAGAAGCAGTTACAGTAACAGTCACAGAAACAGTAACAGTCACAGAAACAGTAACAGTCACAGTAACAGAAGCAGTTACAGTAACAGAAACAGTAACAGAAAGAGTAACAGAAAGAGTAACAGAAACAGTAAGTCACATAAACAGTAACAGTAACAGTCACAGAAACAGTCACAGTAACAGTAACAGTAACAGAAAGAGTAACAGAAACAGTAAGTCACATAAACAGTAACAGAAAAAGTAACAGAAACAGTAACAGAAACAGTAACAGTAACAGAAACAGAAAGAGTAACAGAAACAGTAACAGTCACAGAAACAGTAACAGTCACAGAAACAGTCACAGTAACAGTAACAGAAAGAGTAACATAAACAGTAAGTCACATAAACAGTAACAGAAAGAGTAACAGAAACAGTCACAGAAACAGTAACAGAAACAGTAACAGAAAGAGTAACAGTAACAGTAAGTCACATGAACAGTAACAGTCACAGTAACAGAAACAGAAAGAGTAACAGAAACAGTAACAGAAAGAGTAACAGTAAGTTACATAAACAGTAACAGAAACAGTAACAGTCACAGTAACAGAAACAGTCACGGAAACAGTAACAGTAACAGAAACAGCCACAGTAACAGAAACAGTAACCGTCACAGAAACAGTAACAGAAACAGTCACAGAAACAGTAACAGAAACAGTTACAGTCACAGTAACAGAAGCAGTTACAGTAACAGTCACAGAAACAGTAACAGTCACAGAAACAGTAACAGTCACAGTAACAGAAGCAGTTACAGTAACAGAAACAGTAACAGAAAGAGTAACAGAAAGAGTAACAGAAACAGTAAGTCACATAAACAGTAACAGTAACAGTCACAGAAACAGTCACAGTAACAGTAACAGAAGCAGTTACAGTAACAGAAACAGTAACAGAAAGAGTAACAGTAACAGTAAGTCACATAAACAGTAACAGAAACAGTAACAGTCACAGAAACAGTAACAGAAACAGTCACAGAAACAGTAACAGAAGCAGTTACAGTAACAGTCACAGAAACAGTAACAGAAACAGTAACAGTCACAGAAACAGTAACAGAAACAGCCACAGTAACAGAAACAGTAACACAGTCACAGAAACAGTAACAGAAACAGTCACAGAAACAGTAACAGAAACAGTTACAGTAACAGTCACAGAAACAGTAACAGAAACAGTAACAGTCACAGAAACAGTAACAGAAACAGCCACAGTAACAGAAACAGTAACAGTCACAGAAACAGAAACAGTAACAGTCACAGAAACAGTAACAGAAACAGTCACAGAAACAGTAACAGAAGCAGTTACAGTAACAGTCACAGAAACAGTAACAGAAACAGTAACAGTCACAGAAACAGTAACAGAAACAGCCACAGTAACAGAAACAGTAACCGTCACAGAAACAGTAACAGAAACAGTCACAGAAACAGTAACAGAAACAGTTACAGTCACAGTAACAGAAGCAGTTACAGTAACAGTCACAGAAACAGTAACAGTCACAGAAACAGTAACAGTCACAGTAACAGAAGCAGTTACAGTAACAGAAACAGTAACAGAAAGAGTAACAGAAAGAGTAACAGAAACAGTAAGTCACATAAACAGTAACAGTAACAGTCACAGAAACAGTCACAGTAACAGTAACAGAAAGAGTAACAGAAACAGTAAGTCACAAACAGTAACAGAAAAAGTAACAGAAACAGTAACAGAAACAGTAACAGCAACAGCAACAGTAACAGTTACAGCAACAGCAACAGCAACAGTAACAGCAACAGCAACAGTAACAGAAACAGAAACAGCAACAGCAACAGCAACAGAAACAGAAACAGTTACAGAAACAGAAACAGAAACAGTAACAGAAACAGAAACAGTAACAGTAACAGTAACAGAAACAGTAACAGTAACAGTAAGTTCATAAACAGTAACAGAAACAGAAAAACAGTAACAGTTCAGAAACAGTAACAGAAACAGTCACAGAAACAGTAACAGAAAGAGTAACAGTAAGTTACATAAACAGTAACAGTAACAGAAACAGTAACAGAAAGAGTAACAGTAAGTTACATAAACAGTAACAGTAACAGAA
>NC_060194.1:40093713-40108433 GCF_021184085.1 Oncorhynchus gorbuscha | reverse complement strand
GAAGTCCAAAACTGTCATGCAGGTGAAAGAGGACCCAAAAAGCGACTTAACAGAAACAGAGTTTATTCAAGTCCAAACAGGGAATAACAGAAATCCTCTAGTCTGTAGAGGGGAATAACAGGAGAAGCGGCCACAGACTGCAGGTCGCCTCGGGTAGGCGCAGGCCGTAGTTGACAGAGACACCTGCTCACACGCAGCATCTGAAGAAGGCAAAAAACATGACAGGACAGGGCGAAACACAATCACAGCACGGTGAATACTAAACAAGGAACCGACGGGACAGGAACGGAACACAAAGGAATAAATAGGGACTCTAATCAGGGGAAAGGATCGGGAACAGGTGTGGGAAGACTAAATGATGATTAGGGGAATAGGAACAGCTGGGAGCAGGAACGGAACGACAGAGAGAAGAGAGAGCGAGAGAGTGAGAGAGGGAGGGGGAGAGAGAGGGATAGAAAGAGGGAAAGAACCAAATAAGACCAGCAGAGGGAAACGAATAGAATGGGGAGCACAGGGACAAGACATGATAATAAATGACAAACATGACAGTACCCCCACTCACCGAGCGCCTCCTGGCGCACTCGAGGAGGAATCCTGGCGGCAACGGAGGAAATCATCGATGAGTGAACGGTCCAGCACGTCCCGAGACGGAACCCAACTCCTCTCCTCAGGACCGTAACCCTCCCAATCCACTAAGTATTGGTGACCCCGTCCCGAGAACGCATGTCCATGATCTTATGTACCTTGTAAATAGGTGCGCTCTCGACAAGGACGGGAGGGGGGAGGGAAGAGGAACGGGGTGCGAAGAAAGGGCTTAACACAGGAGACATGGAAGACAGGATGGACGCGACGAAGATGTCGCGGAAGAAGCAGTCGCACAGCGGCAGGATTGACGACCTGGGAGACACGGAACGGACCAATGAACCGCGGAGTCAACTTACGAGAAGCTGTCGTAAGAGGAAGGTTGCGAGTGGAAAGCCACACTCTCTGGCCGCAACAATACCTTGGACTCTTAATCCTGCGTTTATTGGCGGCTCTCACAGTCTTCCCCGCAGACAAAGGCAGACCGGTAATGAAGTCTAAGGCGATGTGAGACCATGGTCGAGAAGGAATGGGGAGCGGTCTGAGACGACCGGCAGGAGGAGAGTTACCCGACTTAGTCTGCGCGCAGTCCGAACAAGCAGCCACGAAACGGCGCGTGTCACGCTCCTGAGTCGGCCACCAAAAGCGCTGGCGAATAGACGCAGAGTGCCTCGAACACCGGGATGACCAGCTAACTTGGCAGAGTGAGCCCACTGAAGAACAGCCAGACGAGTGGAAACAGGAACGAAAAGGAGGTTACTAGGACAAGCGCGGCGGCGACGCAGTGTGCGTGAGTGCTTGCTTAACCTGTCTTTCAATTCCCAGACTGTTAACCCGACAACACGCCCATAAGGAAGAATCCCCTCGGGATCAGTAGAAGCCACAGAAGAACTAAACAGACGGGATAAGGCATCAGGCTTGGTGTTCTTGCTACCCGGACGGTAAGAAATCACAAACTGAAACGAGCGAAAACAACGCCCAACGAGCTTGACGGGCATTAAGTCGTTTGGCAGAACGGATGTACTCAAGGTTCTTATGGTCTGTCCAAACGACAAAAGGAACGGTCGCCCTCCAACCACTGTCGCCATTCGCCTAGGGCTAAGCGGATGGCGAGCAGTTCACGGTTACCCACATCATAGTTGCGCTCAGATGGCGACAGGCGATGAGAAAAAAAAGCGCAAGGATGAACCTTATCGTCAGACTGGAAGCGCTGGGATAGAATGGCTCCCACGCCTACCTCTGAAGCGTCAACCTCGACAATGAATTGTCTAGTGACGTCAGGAGTAACGAGGATAGGAGCGGACGTAAAACGTTCTTTTAGAAGATCAAAAGCTCCCTGGGCGGAACCGGACCACTTAAAACACGTCTTGACAGAAGTAAGAGCTGTGAGAGGGCAGCAACTTGACCAAATTACGAATGAAACGCCGATAGAAATTAGCGAAACCTAAAAGCGCTGCAACTCGACACGTGACCTTGGAACGGGCCAATCACTGACAGCTTGGACCTTAGCGGAATCCATCTGAATGCCTTCAGCGGAAATAACGGAACCGAGAAAAGTAACGGAGGAGACATGAAAAGAGCACTTCTCAGCCTTTACGTAGAGACAATTCTCTAAAGGCGCTGTAGAACACGTCGAACGTGCTGAACATGAATCTCGAGTGACGGAGAAAAAATCAGGATATCGTCAAGATAGACAAAAACAAAGATGTTCAGCATGTCTCTCAGAACATCATTAACTAATGCCTGAAAAACAGCTGGCGCATTGGCGAGACCGAACGGCAGAACCCGGTACTCAAAATGCCCTAACGGAGTGTTAAACGCCGTTTTCCACTCGTCCCCCCTCTCTGATGCGCACGAGATGGTAAGCGTTACGAAGGTCCAACTTAGTAAAGCACCTGGCTCCCTGCAGAATCTCGAAGGCTGATGACATAAGGGGGAAGCGGATAACGATTCTTAACCGTTATGTCATTCAGCCCTCGATAATCCACGCAGGGCGCAGAGTACCGTCCTTCTTCTTAACAAAAAGAACCCCGCCCCGGCCGGAGAAGAAGAAGGCACTATGGTACCGGCGTCAAGAGACACAGACAAATAATCCTCGAGAGCCTTACGTTCGGGAGCCGACAGAGAGTATAGTCTACCTCGAGGAGGAGTGGTCCCCGGAAGGAGATCAATACTACAATCATACGACCGGTGAGGAGGAAGGGAGTTGGCTCGGGACCGACTGAAGACCGTGCGCAGATCATGATATTCCTCCGGCACTCCTGTCAAATCGCCAGGTTCCTCCTGAGAAGTAGGGACAGAAGAAACGGGAGGGATGGCAGACATTAAACACTTCACATGACAAGAAACGTTCCAGGATAGGATAGAATTACTAGACCAATTAATAGAAGGATTATGACATACTAGCCAGGGATGACCCAAAACAACAGGTGTAAACGGTGAACGGAAAATCAAAAAGAAATAGTCTCACTGTGGTTACCAGATACTGTGAGAGTTAAAGGTAGTGTCTCAAATTTGATACTGGGAAGATGACTACCATCTAAGGCAAACATGGGCGTAGGCTTGTCTAACGGTCTGAAAGGAATGTTATGTTTCCGAACCCATGCTTCGTCCATGAAACAACCCTCAGCCCCAGAGTCAATCAAGGCACTGCATGTAGCACCCGAACCGGTCCAGCGTAGATGGACCGACATAGTAGTACAAGATCTAGATGAAGAGACCTGAGTAGTAGCGCTCACCAGTAGCCCTCCGCTTACTGATGGGCTCTGGCCTCTTACTGGACATGAATTAACAAAATGTCCAGCAACTCCGCAATAGAGGCACAGGCGGTTGGTGATCCTCCGTTCCCTCTCCTTAGTCGAGATGCGAATCCCTCCCAGCTGCATGGGCTCAGTCTCAAAGCCAGAGGAGGGAGATGGTTGCGATGCGGAGCAGGGAAACACCGTTGATGCGAGCTCTCTTCCACGAGCCCGGTGACGAAGATCTACCCGTCGTTCTATGCGGATGGCGAGAGCAATCAAAGAGTCCACATCTGAAGGAACCTCCCGGGAGAGAATCTCATCCTTAACCACTGCGTGGAGTCCCTCCAGAAAACGAGCGAGCAGCGCCGGCTCGTTCCACTCACTAGAGGCAGCAAGAGTGCGAAACTCAATAGAATAATCCGTTATGGACCGTTCACCTTGGCATAAGGAAGCCAGGGCCCTAGAAGCCTCCCTACCAAAAACTGAACGGTCAAAAACCCGAATCATCTCCTCTTTAAAGTTCTGGAACTTGTTAGAGCAATCAGCCCTTGCCTCCCAGATAGCTGTGCCCCATTCTCGAGCCCGGCCAGTAAGGTGAAATGACGTAAGCAACCCGAGCTCTCTCTCTAGAGTATGTTGGGTTGGAGAGAGAACACAATCTCACACTGCGTGAGAAAGGAGCGGCACTCAGTGGGCTGCCCGGAGTAGCAAGGTGGGTTATTAACCCTAGGTTCTGGAGGCTCGGCAGGCCAGGAAGTAACAGGTGGCACGAGACGTAGACTCTGGAACTGTCCAGAGAGGTCGGAAACCTGAGCGGCCAGGTTCTCCACGGCATGGCGAGCAGCAGACAATTCCTGCTCGTGTCTGCCGAGCATGGCTCCTTGGATCTTGACGGCAGTGTAACGAGCGTCTGAAGTCGCTGGGTCCATTCCTTGGTCGGTTCCTTCTGTCATGCAGGTGAAAGAGGACCCAAAAGCGACTTAACAGAAACAGAGTTTATTCAAGTCCAAACAGGGAATAACAGAAATCCTCTAGTCTGTAGAGGGGAATAACAGGAGAAGCGGCCACAGACTGCAGGTCGCTTCGGGTAGGCGCAGGCCGTAGTTGACAGAGACACCTGCTCACACGCAGCATCTGAAGAAGGCAAAAAAACACGACAGGACAGGGCGAAACACAATCACAGCACGGTGAATACTAAACAAGGAACCGACGGGACAGGAACGGAACACAAAGGAATAAATAGGGACTCTAATCAGGGGAAAGGATCGGGAACAGGTGTGGGAAGACTAAATGATGATTAGGGGAATAGGAACAGCTGGGAGCAGGAACGGAACGACAGAGAGAAGAGAGAGCGAGAGAGTGAGAGAGGGAGGGGGAGAGAGAGGGATAGAAAGAGGGAAAGAACCAAATAAGACCAGCAGAGGGAAACGAATAGAATGGGGAGCACAGGGACAAGACATGATAATAAATGACAAACATGACAAAAACATATTTTCCAGTTCCCACACTGCTATCATTATCTGCTATTACATACACTAAGTGTACAAAATATTAGGAACACCTGCTCTTTCCATGACATAGACTGACCAGGTGAATCCAGGTGAAAGCTATGATACCCCTCATATGTTTAATAAAATCAAATCAAATGTATTTATATAGCCCTTTGTACATAAGCTGATATCTCAAACTGCTGTACAGAAACCCAGCCTAAAACCCCAAACAGCAAGCAATGCAGGTGTAGAAGCACGGTGGCTAGGATAAACTCCCTAGAAAGGACAAAACCAAGGAAGAAACCTAGAGAGGAACCAGGCTATGAGCTCTTCTGGCTGTGCCGGGTGGAGATTATAACAGAACATGGCCAAGATATTCAAATGTTCATAAATGACCAGCATGGTCAAATAATAATAATCACAGTAGTTGTCGAGGGTGCAGCAAGTCAGCACCTCAGGAGTAAATGTCAGTTGGCTTTTCATAGCCGATCATTAAGAGTATCTCTACCGCTCCTGCTGTCTCTAAAGAGTTGAAAACAGCAGGTCTGGGACAGGTAGCACGTCCGGTGAACAGGTCAGGGTTCCATAGCCACAGGCAGAACAGTTGAAACTGGAGCAGCTGCACGGCCAGGTGGACTGGGGACAGCAAGGAGTCATCATGCCAGGTAGTTCTGAGGCATGGTCCTAGGGCTCAGGTCCTCCGAGAGAGAGAAAGAAAGAGAGAAAGAGAGAATTAGAGAGAGCATACTTAAATTCACACAGGACACCAGATAAGACAGGAGACGTACTCCAGATATAACAAACTGACCCTAGCCCCCCCCGGCACATAAACTACTGGAGGCTGAGACAGGAGGGGTCAGGAGACACTGTGGCCCCATCCGATGATACCCCCCGGACAGGGCCAAACAGGAAGGATATAACCCCACCCACTTTGCCAAAGCACAGCCCCCACACCACTAGAGGGATATATTCTATAATCCAATTCAATCAGTGTAGACGAAGGAGAGATTAGGTTAAGGTTAATTAAGTCTTTTTTAGCCTTGAGACAATTGAAACATGGATTGTATATGTGTGCCATTCAGAGGGTGAATGGGCAATACAAAATATTTAACGGGTTGTGGTAGTTGGTGCACACCGGTTTGAGTGTGTAAGCATTGGAGTCAACATGGGCCAGCATCCCTGTGGAACACTTTTGATACCTTGCAGAGTCCATGACCCAATGAATTGAGGCTGTTCTGGGTGTGCAACTCAGTATTAGGAAGGTGTTCCTAATGTTGTGTACACTCAGTGTATACAGTGTAACACTATATAAATGGCTTTCTTAGCTGTCATGTTGACACTTGCATTGTATCGATGGCAATTTGAATGCACAGATATACCGTGATGAGATCCTGAGGCCCATTGTTGTGCCATTCATCTGCCTCCATCACCTCATGTTTCAGCATGTTAATGCATGGCCCATGTCACTAGGATCTGTACAAAATTCCTGGAAGCTGAAAATGTCCCAGTTCTCCCATGGCCTGCATACTCACCAGACATGTAGCCCATTGAGCATGTTTGGGATGCTCTGGATCGACGTGTATGACAGCGTGTTCCAGTTCCCGCCAATATCCAACAACTTCGCACAGCCATTGAAGAGGAGTGGGACAACATTCCACAGGCCACAATCAACAGCCTGATCAACTATATGTGAAGAAGATGTGTCAAGCTACATGTGTCAAATGGTAATCACAGCAGATACTGACTGGTTTTCTGATACATGCCCCTACCTTTTAAGGTATCTGTGACCAACGGAATCATATCTCTATTCCCATTCATGTGAAATCCATAAATTAGGGCCTAATGCATTTAAAAAAAAATGTATTGTTGTTTTTATGTTGAATGACACATCTGGATTCAAAATGTATCACAATTAAATTCAACTTAATCCTAAACCCCTTTCATCATAACCCTAACCCACAACAACATCCAGAGGTTTTCTACCTACGACATGGACCAGGACAGCATGTGAACTGTGCTGATAGTTACCTGGCAGGTTTCTGGTACTACAGGTGCTACAAAGTTAACCCCAACGGTGTGTACAGCCAAAAGAGACTGTCTTGGAGGGACATCGGATTCCTCTGGTCGAGAAGAAGCTCTCTGAAGGCGTCGGGCGATTGACATGAATATACAACCTGTAAGTCAAACAGAGTCTTTCACATTATAGTCATAGACATTACTGTGTCATATTCCTCATAATAAGCAGTGATAATGTATTACAATGTAGGCCAGGGGTGTCACATGTATTTTGCCCCAGGGGCTGCATTTGGTCTTCACAGAGGTCCAGAGGGCCACACCTGAAATACATTATCTTTCCTTGAAGTCAAAATTTGCCAAAAGTAGTCCTCTGTCCATCACTTTTAGAATTGTGATGCTCCCTGACTGTCATGCTTTGTTCAATGACTATTAACTAGCTGGACATAGTGAAGAGACTATAGATGACTGTTATCTAGCTGGACAGAGGGAAGAGACTATAGATGACTGTTATCTAGAGACTATAGATGACTGTTATCTAGCTGGACAGAGTGTAGAGACTATAGATGACTGTTATCTAGCTGGACAGAGTGAAGAGACTATAGATGACTGTTATCTAGCTGGACATAGTGAAGAGACTATAGATGACTGTTATCTAGCTGGACAGAGGGAAGAGACTATAGATGACTGTTAGGACAGAGTGGAGAGACTATAGATGACTGTTATCTAGCTGGACAGAGTGTAGAGACTATAGATGACTGTTATCTTGCTGGACAAAGTGAAGAGACTATAGATGACTGTTATCTAGCTGGACAGAGTGAAGAGACTATAGATGACTGTTATCTAGCTGGACAGAGGGAAGAGACTATAGATGACTGTTAGGACAGAGTGGAGAGACTATAGATGACTGTTATCTAGAGATTATAGATGACTGTTATCTAGCTGGACATAGTGAAGAGACTATAGATGACTGTTATCAAGCAGAACAGAGTGAAGAGACTATAGATGACTGTTATCTAGAGACTATAGATGACTGTTATCTAGCTGGACAGTGAAGAGACTATAGATGACTGTTAGAACAGAGTGAAGAGACTATAGACGACTGTTATCTAGCTGGACAGAGTGAAGAGACTATAGATGACTGTTATCTAGCTGGACAGAGTGAAGAGACTATAGATGACTGTTATCTAGAGACTATAGATGACTGTTATCAAGCTGAACAGAGTGAAGAGACTATAGATGATTGTTATCAAGCTAAACAGAGTGAAGAGACTATAGATGACTGTTAGGACAGAGTGGAGAGACTATAGATGACTGTTAGGACAGAGTGGAGAGCCTATAGACGATTGTTATCTAGCTGGACAGAGTGAAGAGACTATAGATGACTGTTATCTAGCTGGACAGAGTGTAGAGACTATAGATGACTGTTATCTAGCTGGACATAGTGAAGAGACTATAGATGACTGTTATCTAGCTGGACAGAGTGTAGAGACTATAGATTACTGTTATCAAGCTGGACAGAGTGAAGAGACTACAGATGACTGTTATCTAGCTGGACAGAGTGTAGAGACTATGCTGGACAGAGTGAAGAGACTATAGATGACTGTTATCAAGCTGGACAGAGTGAAGAGACTACAGATGACTGTTATCTAGCTGGACAGAGTGTAGAGACTATGCTGGACAGAGTGAAGAGGCTATAGATGACTGTTATCTAGCTGGACAGAGTGAAGAGACTATAGATGACTGTTATCTAGCTGGACAGAGTGAAGAGACTACAGATGACTGTTATCTAGAGATTATAGATGACTGTTAGCTAACTGGACATAGTGAAAAGACTATAGATGACTGTTATCAAGCTGAACAGAGTGAAGAGACTATAGATGACTGTTATCAAGCTGGACAGAGTGAAGAGACTATAGACGATTGTTATCTAGCTGGACAGAGTGAACGGACTATAGATGACTGTTAGGACAGAGTGGAGAGACTATAGATGACTGTTAGGACAGAGTGGAGAGACTATAGATGACTGTTATCTAGAGATTATAGATGACTGTTATCAAGCTGGACAGAGTGAAGAGACTATAGAGGACTGTTATCAAGCAGAACAGAGTGAAGAGACTATAGATGACTGTTATCTAGAGACTATAGATGACTGTTATCTAGCTGGACAGAGTGAAGAGACTATAGATGACTGTTATCTAGCTGGACAGAGTGAAGAGACTATAGATGACTGTTATCTAGCTGGATAGAGTGAAGAGACTATAGATGACTGTTATCTAGCTGTACAGAGGGAAGAGATTATAGATGACTGTTATCTAGCTGGACAGAGTGAAGAGACTATAGATGACTGTTATCTAGCTGGACATAGTGAAGAGACTATAGATGACCGTTATCTAGCTGGACAGAGTGTAGAGACTATAGATGACTGTTATCTAGCTGGACATAGTGAAGAGACTATAGATGACTGTTATCTAGCTGGACAGAGTGAAGAGACTACAGATGACTGTTATCTAGCTGGACAGAGTGAAGAGACTATAGATGACTGTTATCTAGCTGGACAGAGTGAAGAGACTATAGACGATTGTTATCTAGCTGGACAGAGTGAACGGACTATAGATGACTGTTAGGACAGAGTGGAGAGACTATAGATGACTGTTAGGACAGAGTGGAGAGACTATAGATGACTGTTATCTAGAGATTATAGATGACTGTTATCAAGCTGGACAGAGTGAAGAGACTATAGAGGACTGTTATCAAGCAGAACAGAGTGAAGAGACTATAGATGACTGTTATCTAGAGACTATAGATGACTGTTATCTAGCTGGACAGAGTGAAGAGACTATAGATGACTGTTATCTAGCTGTACAGAGGGAAGAGATTATAGATGACTGTTATCTAGCTGGACAGAGTGAAGAGACTATAGATGACTGTTATCTAGCTGGACAGAGTGAAGAGACTATAGATGACTGTTATCTAGCTGGATAGAGTGAAGAGACTATAGATGACTGTTATCTAGCTGTACAGAGGGAAGAGATTATAGATGACTGTTATCTAGCTGGACAGAGTGAAGAGACTATAGATGACTGTTATCTAGCTGGACATAGTGAAGAGACTATAGATGACCGTTATCTAGCTGGACAGAGTGTAGAGACTATAGATGACTGTTATCTAGCTGGACATAGTGAAGAGACTATAGATGACTGTTATCTAGCTGGACAGAGTGAAGAGACTACAGATGACTGTTATCTAGCTGGACAGAGTGAAGAGACTATAGATGACTGTTATCTAGCTGGACAGAGTGAAGAGACTATAGATGACTGTTATCTAGCTGGACATAGTGAAGAGACTATAGATGACTGTTAGGACAGAGTGTAGAGCCTATAGATGACTGTTATCAAGCTGAACAGAGTGAAGAGACTATAGATGACTGTTATCAAGCTGAACAGAGTGAAGAGACTATAGATGACTGTTATCTAGCTGGACAGAGTGAAGAGACTGTAAATGTACAGGAGGTCCATTATCATTCCTACACATTTTCAAAATTGGTTTTAGTCCTTTCAGTGTCAATTGGGCCACATGAGCACATAGATATGTGTGTACATGGTGTTTAAGCATGTGTGTGTGCTGCCTGTGGCCCCGTTCCAAATGCTTCACAATTCTCTATTGATTGCACTACTTTTGACCAGGGTCCATACGTTTCTGGTCAAAAGTAACGTACTAAATAGTGAATAGGGTGTGTGTACATAGTTGCATGTTTCAACACTGTGGCCCAGTGGTTCCCAATCAGGGGGACTAGGATCCCTGGGGGTACTTGTCCGAACCACAGGGGTTACTGGAGAAGACTCACAGACCATAGGTCTACTCAGGGCCGGTTCCAAGCAGAAGCGACATAAGCTTTTTATTTATCACATCTTTGGGGGAACTCAGTGGGGTCTCAATTTACTATTGTGAGTTAGAATAGTAGAATACATCAGGGGCAATTTAGAAATGTGCTTGTGCATCGCCATTTTTTCTATTGTTATGTCAATCCCTGACAGTCACTCAATGAGCAATGTCAGCTAAATGTTTTTAGATTGGTAGTTAGTCTAGCCAGCCCTGATGTCCAGGGGACCCCCATTGATTTTGTTAGTAATTCTCACTCAGAAATCTTATTAACATGAAACAAGCCATTATAAAATGGTAGAATTGCAGGAAATTAGCTGTAAATGGGTCCCCCAAAACAAATCTCGCTTCGGGCCCCCAAAAGGCTAGTTGGCCCTGGGCCTACTGGTAAAATGCACATGAGTTGGTGGTACAGTTATCGAAAAATGTTGGTAACCACCACTGTAGCCTAGCCTGTACTCTGCATTCCTCCCATTCCACAAAACAGTGTCTCAGCTGCTGTTTGCTTGCTGATAACAACCCTTACAGCAACTGACAGATAGACTGACCTCCTTCCTCTTTCTGTGTCATGGTGTTGAGTAAACACAGGAAGTTAACCTCTGAAGTCTGAAAGCATCTGTAGATAAAGGCTATATCGTTCTGCTATTACAGGATTAGTAAAGGCCCAGTGTACTCCTTTTTTGGATTTTTTTTATATAGATATATTTGTATTTACTGACATTTTTCTTCTTCGATTTGTTTTAGGGGGTTCTGCAGCACCCTCGACAGCCCTGCTTCCCGCGGTTCTGTACATCATTTAAAATGTTGAGTCCTTAATTTAAAAACTGAAGTACCAAAATCAACCTACAGATGTCAGTGTTGCGTGCTATTCTTTGGCTGCAGGCCTTGCTGGCAATCTGAATCTGCTGTCTTTCGTTGAGGAAGCATACAAATGTCGAATCAGGACAGGTAAAATACACATGAAACGTATGTGCAAAGATTATAGAACAAACGTCTTCCCCTTTTATAAGTGGTATGTTAAAGTTAACGTTAACCGGCAGATGCACGTTGTGCTACCTGTCGTTTTTTTTCCAGTAATGCTGATAGGTGCACTGCTGCTGCGGTTGATTTATGCTACGTTGGCCCAACGTTATTCACGGTGCATGGGCGCTGATGCCAAAAGCGCTGACATTAAGAAAAGTCAAGAAAACAAACGCTGCTGACAACCGTATCCCCGTTTCATCATTTTAGCAAGTCACTTTTGTCTTTGTGCCAACAGCACAATATTGGAGGAAATTAATCCCATAATGGTGTTGACCTTGAAACAGTTTATTGTCCACATTGGCTACTGAGAAAATATATCCAGGGATATATTCAGTGAAACAGGGATGAGATGTATTGTCAGCTTGTCCTCTGTTTAATGGCCACGAGTTTCTCCCTGAACCTGGCCTTCTGTGTTGTCAATTCTAGGGAGCTACTGTGACAGTAAAAGACATATCTTTGCTTTCTTTCATTCACAGGGGTTGATACAAAGAATATATCCTTAGTTCTTCTATACCTTAAGTAGACCTAGTACATCAATAGCAGTGGTCAATACATTTTTTAATGAGCATGGCCTTCTTTCTATTACAGCATATGTGATTACTGTCATTCATTTTCCATTCACCCAGCTCAATGTAACAATGATAGGTTCAGGCTACTACATGATACTTGCATTTGCCCTATACCCATCATGAGGTTGCTACAACCTAACCTACAAACATATATACAGTTGAAGTCAGAAGTTTACATACACCTTAGCCAAATACATTTAAACTCAGATTTTCACCATTCCTGACATTTAATCCAAGTAAAAATGCCCTGTTTTAGGTCAGGTTAGGATCCCCATTTTATTTTAAATCTGCAGGATTTGAATCCCTGGTGGCATAGTGTGTTACTGATGGTAGGCTTTGTTACTTTGGTCCCAGCTCTCTGCAGGTCATTCACTAGGTTCCCCCGTGTGGTTCTGGGATTTTTGCTCACCGTCCTTGTGATCATTTTGACCCCACGGGTTGAGATCTTGCGTGGAGCCCCAGATCGAGGGAGATTATCAGTGGTCTTAAATGTCTTCCATTTCCTATTAATTGCTCCCACAGTTGATTTCTTCAAACCGAGCTGTTTACCTATTGCAGATTCAGTCTTCCCAGCCTGGTGCAGGTCTACAATTTTGTTTCTGGTGTCCTTTGACAGCTCTTTGGTCTTGGCCATAGTGGAGTTTGGAGTGTGACTGTTTGAGGTTGTGGACAGGTGTCTTTTATACTGATAACAAGTTCAAACAGGTGCAATTAATACAGGTAACGAGTGGAGGACAGAGGAGCCTCTTAAAGAAGAAGTTACAGGTCTGTGAGAGCCAGAAATCTTGCTTGTTTGTAGGTGACCAAATACTTATTTTCCACCATAATTTGCAAATAAATTCATTAAAAATCCTACAATGTGATTTTCTGGGTTATTTTTCTTCTCATTTTGTCTGTCATAGTTGAAGTGTACCTATGTTGAAAATTACAGGCCTCTCCCATCTTTTTACGTGGGAGAACTTGCACAATTGGTGGCTGACTAAATACTTTTTTGCCCCACTGTATAGCTGTAAGTAGCACATGCAAAAAAAGGTTTTGTTTCTTTGTCCAGTATGAAGGAAGTTAGAATTAATGTTGTGAGTCATTGCAAATTAGCCTTTAGCACAATGCTATCCTGGATCTACGTGCTCTCCTCTTCATACCAATTCCCTTTGCTGTCTGTGACCTGGCAAAAAAACTCTCTACGCCAAACCTTTATACCATAACCGCTAACCACAGCACAGTCTACATTGTTGTCACCATATTAACATTAAACTCAACCAACTAGAACCAATGCGTGTGCAATCATGCAGTACGGTGTACAGCAAGCAGTTTAGCAGCTACACCATTGGTCCCCGGTGGCAATGAATGAATAAAAACGAAAGCTTACCTTGTCTTGGAAGAGTTGCCGAGTTGGAGAGCCTTAGTCAGCTAGATAACATAGTATCCCTCTCTGTTTGATAGCCTTAGTCAGCTAGATAACATAGCACCTCTCTCTGTTTGATAGCCTTAGTCAGCTAGATAACATAGCACCTCTCTCTGTTTGATAGCCTTAGCCAGCTATATAACATAGCACCTCTCTCTGTTTGATAGCCTTAGTCAGCTAGATAACATAGCACCTCTCTCTGTTTGATAGCCTTAGCCAGCTAGATAACATAGCATCCCTCTCTGTTAGATAGCCTTAGTCAGCTAGATAACATAGCACCTCTCTCTGTTTGATAGCCTTAGTCAGCTAGATAACATAGCATCCCTCTCTGTTTGATAGCCTTAGCCAGCTAGCTAACATAGCATCTCTCTCTGTTAGATAGCCTTAGTCAGCTAGATAACATAGCATCCCTCTCTGTTTGAGTCAGGTTTTTGAGTAGGCTAAATTAACTGTTTAGAAGCCTCTTGCACCTAGACTTGTTGCTCCGGGACCGCTTGCCGTGCGGTAGCAGAGAGAACAGTCTATGACTAGGGTGGCTGGAGTCTTTGACAATTTTGGACACCGCCTTGCATAGAGGTCCTGGATGGCAGGAAGCTTGGCCCCAGTGATGTACTGGGTCATACGCACTACCCTCTGTAGTGCCTTACGGTCAGAGGCCAAGCAGTTGCCGTACCAGGCAGTGATGCAACCCGTCAGGATGCTCTCGATGGTGCATCTGTATAATCTTTTGAGGATCAGAGGACCCATGCCAAATCTTTTCAATCTCTTGAGGGGGAATAGGTCTCGTCATGCCCTCTTCACAACTGTGTTGATGTATTTGAACCATGTTAGTTTGTTGGTGATGTGGACACCAAATAACTTAATGCTCTCAACCTGCTCCACTACTGTTATGCAGGTGAATGAGGACCCAAAAGCGACTTGGCGAAAACAGAGTCTTTATTCCAGTAAAGGAAATATGCAATACTCCTAGACAAATCGGAGCGGTAAACAAAGCATAAAAAACTAATTCCACTCG
>NC_060194.1:40078774-40093613 GCF_021184085.1 Oncorhynchus gorbuscha | reverse complement strand
AACTAATTCCACTCGTAGGACGAGACAGACTGGAGACTCGACCATAAGCTGTAGGTTGCCTCGGGAAGGCACCGACCGTAGCAGACTCAGACACCTGCTCACACGCAGCATCTGAGGGAAACACGACACGACAGGGCGAGACAAAGACACAGCACGGTGAACAATATACAAGGATCCGACAGGACAGAAACGGAAGACAAGGGAAGAAATAGGGACTCTAATCAGAGGGCAAGATACGGAACAGGTGTGAAAAGATTAGATGATTGATAGGGGAATAGGAACAGCTGGGAGCGGGAACGGAACGATAGAGAGAAGAGAGAGAGGGAGGGAGAGAGAAAAAAGGGAACGAACCTAATAAGACCAGCAGGGGGAAAACGAACAGAAGGGAAAGCAAAATGACAAGACAATATAAGACAAAACATGACAGTACCCCCCCACTCACCGAGCGCCTCCTGGCGCACTCGAGGAGGAATCCTGGCGGCAACGGAGGAAATCATCAATCAGCGACGGTCCAGCATGTCCCGAGACGGAACCCAACTCCTCTCCTCCAGGACCGTAACCCTCCCAATCCACTAAGTATTGGTGACCCCGTCCCCGAGAACGCATGTCCATGATCCTACGTACCTTGTAAATAGGTGCGCTCGACAAGGACGGGGGGGGAGGGAAGACGAACGGGGGTGCGAAGAAAGGGCTTGACACAGGAGACATGGAAGACAGGATGGACGCGACGAAGATGTCGCGGAAGAAGCAGTCGCACAGCGACAGGATTGACGACCTGGGAGACACGGAACGGACCAATGAACCGCGGAGTCAACTTACGAGAAGCTGTCGTAAGGGGAAGGTTGCGAGTGGAAAGCCACACTCGCTGGCCGCAACAATACCTAGGACTCTTAATCCTACGTTTATTGGCGGCTCTCACAGTCTGTGCCCTGTAACGGCAAAGTGCAGACCTCACCCTCCTCCAGGTGCGCTCACAACGTTGGACAAACGCTTGAGCGGAGGGAACGCTGGACTCGGCAAGCTGGGATGAGAACAGAGGAGGCTGGTAACCCAGACTACTCTGAAACGGAGATAACCCGGTAGCAGACGAAGGAAGCGAGTTGTGAGCGTATTCTGCCCAGGGAGCTGTTCTGCCCAAGACGCAGGGTTTCTAAAAGAAAGGCTGCGTAGTATGCGACCAATCGTCTGATTGGCCCTTTCTGCTTGACCGTTAGACTGGGATGAAACCCGGAAGAGAGACTGACGGACGCACCAATCAAACGACAGAACTCCCTCCAAAACTGTGACATGAATTGCGGACCTCTGTCTGAAACGGCGTCTAACGGGAGGCCATGAATTCTGAACACATTCTCGATGATGATTTGTGCCGTCTCCTTAGCGGAAGGAAGCTTAGCGAGGGAATGAAATGTGCCGCCTTAGAGAACCTATCGACAACCGTAAGAATCACAGTCTTCCCGCAGACAAAGGCAGACCGGTAATGAAGTCTAAGGCGATGTGAGACCATGGTCGAGAAGGAATGGGAAGCGGTCTGAGACGACCGGCAGGAGGAGAGTTACCTGACTTAGTCTGCGCGCAGTCCGAACAAGCAGCCACGAAACGGCGCGTGTCACGCTCTGAGTAGGCCACCAAAAGCGCTGGCGAATAGAAGCAAGAGTACCTCGAACGCCGGGATGACCAGCTAACTTGGCAGAGTGAGCCCACTGAAGAACAGCCAGACGAGTAGAAACAGGAACGAAAAGAAGGTTACTAGGACAAGCGCGCGGCGACGCAGTGTGCGTGAGTGCTTGCTTAACCTGTCTTTCAATTCCCCAGACTGTCAACCCGACAACACGCCCATAAGGAAGAATCCCCTCGGGATCAGTAGAAGCCACAGAAGAACTAAAGAGGCGGGATAAGGCATCAGGCTTGGTGTTCTTACTACCCGGACGGTAAGAAATCACAAACCCGAAACGAGCGAAAAACAACGCCCAACGAGCTTGACGTGCATTAAGTCGTTTGGCAGAACGGATGTACTCAAGGTTCTTATGGTCTGTCCAAACGACAAAGGAACAGTCGCCCCTCCAACCACTGTCGCCATTCGCCTAGGGCTAAGCGGATGGCGAGCAGTTCGCGGTTACCCACATCATAGTTGCGTTCCGATGGCGACAGGCGATGAGAAAAATAAGCGCAAGGATGAACCTTATCGTCAGACTGGAAGCGCTGGGAAAGAATGGCTCCCACGCCTACCTCTGAAGCGTCAACCTCGACAATGAATTGTCTAGTGACGTCAGAGTAACGAGGATAGGAGCGGACGTAAAACGTTCTTTGAGAAGATCAAAAGCTCCCTGGGCGGAACCGGACCACTTAAAACACGTCTTGACAGAAGTAAGAGCTGTGAGAGGGGCAGCAACTTGACCGAAATTACGAATGAAACGCCGATAGAAATTAGCGAAACCTAGAAAGCGCTGCAACTCGACACGTGACCTAGGAACGGGCCACTCACTGACAGCTTGGACCTTAGCGGGATCCATCTGAATGCCTTCAGCGGAAATAACAGAACCGAGAAAAGTAACGGAGGAGACATGAAAAGAGCACTTCTCAGCCTTCACGTAGAGATAATTCTCTAAAAGGCGCTGGAGTACACGTCGAACGTGCTGAACATGAATCTCGAGTGACGGTGAAAAAAATCAGGATATCGTCAAGGTAGACAAAAACAAAGATGTTCAGCATGTCTCTCAGAACATCATTAACTAATGCCTGAAAAACAGCTGGCGCATTGGCGAGACCAAACGGCAGAACCCGGTACTCAAAATGACCTAACGGAGTGTTAAACGCCGTTTTCCACTCGTCCCCCTCTCTGATGCGCACGAGATGGTAAGCGTTACGAAGGTCCAACTTAGTAAAGAACCTGGCTCCCTGCAGAATCTCGAAGGCTGATGACATAAGGGGGAAGCGGATAACGATTCTTAACCGTTATGTCATTCAGCCCTCGATAATCCACGCAGGGGGCGCAGAGTACCGTCCTTCTTCTTAACAAAAAAAAACCCCGCCCGGCAGGAGAGGAAGAAGGCACAATGGTGCCGGCGTCAAGAGACACAGACAAATAATCCTCGAGAGCCTTACGTTCGGGAGCCGACAGAGAGTATAGTCTACCCCGAGGAGGAGTGGTCCCCGGAAGGAGATCAATACTACAATCATACGACCGGTGAGGAGGAAGGGAGTTGGCTCTGGACCGACTGAAGACCGTGCGCAGATCATGATATTCCTCCGGCACTCCTGTCAAATCGCCAGGTTCCTCCTGAGAAGTGGGGACAGAAGAAACGGGAGGGATTGCAGACATTAAACACTTCACATGACAAGAAACGTTCCAGGATAGGATAGAATTACTAGACCAATTAATAGAAGGATTATGACATACTAGCCAGGGATGACCCAAAACAACAGGTGTAAAAAGTGAACGAAAAATCAAAAAGGAAATAGTCTCACTGTGGTTACCAGATACTGTGAGGGTTAAAGGTAGTGTCTCATATCTGATACTGGGGAGATGACTACCATCTAAGGCGAACATGGGCGTAACTGTCTCTAACTGTCTGAAAGGAATGTCATGTTTCCGAACCCATGCTTCGTCCATAAAACAACCCTCAGCCCCAGAGTCTATCAAGGCACTGCATGTAGCACCCGAACCGGTCCAGCGTAGATGGACCGACATAGTAGTACAGGATCTTGATGGAGAGACCTGAGTAGTAGCGCTCACCAGTAGCCCTCCGCTTACTGATGAGCTCTGGCTTTTACTGGACATGAATTGACAAAATGTCCAGCAAGTCCGCAATAGAGGCACAGGCGGTTGGTGATCCTCCGTTCCCTCTCCTTAGTCGAGATGCGAATACCTCCCAGCTGCATGGGCTCAGTCTCTGAGCCAGAGGAGGGAGATGGTTGCGATGCGGAGCGGGGAAACACCGTTAACGCGAGCTCTCTTCCACGAGCTCGGTGACGAAGATCTACCCGTCGTTCTATGCGGATGGCGAGAGCAATCAAGGAGTCCACACTGGAAGGAACCTCCCGGGAGAGAATCTCATCTTTAACCTCTGCGTGGAGTCCCCTCCAGAAAACGAGCGAGCAGCGCCGACTCGTTCCAGTCACTAGAGGCAGCAAGAGTGCGAAACTCTATAGAGTAATCCGTTATGGATCGATCACCTTGACATAGGGAAGCCAGGGCCCTAGAAGCCTCCCTACCAAAAACTGAACGATCAAAAACCCGAATCATCTCTTCTTTAAAGTTCTGGTAATTGTTAGAACAATCAGCCCTTGCCTCCCAGATAGCTGTGCCCCACTCTCGGGGCCCGGCCAGTAAGGAGTGATATGACGTAAGCAACCCAAGCTCTCTCTGTAGAGTATGTGTTGGGTTGGAGAGAGAACACAATATCACACTGGGTGAGAAAGGAGCGGCACTCCGTGGGCTGCCCTGAGTAACAAGGTGGGTTATTAACCCTAGGTTCCGGAGGCTCGGCAGTCCAGGAAGTAACAGGTGGCACGAGACAAAGACTCTGGAACTGTCCAGAGAGGTCGGAAACCTGAGCGGCCAGGTTCTCCACGGCATGACGAGCAGCAGACAATTCCTGCTCGTGTCTGCCGAGCATGGCTCCTTGGATCTCGACGGCAGTGTTACGAGCGTCTGTAGTCGCTGGGTCCATTCTTTGTTCGGATCCTTCTGTTATGCAGGTGAATGAGGACCCAAAAGCGACTTGGCGAAAACAGAGTCTTTATTCCAGTAAAGGAAATATGCAATACTCCTAGACAAATCGGAGCGGTAAACAAAGCATAAAAAACTAATTCCACTCGTAGTGACGAGGACAGACTGGAGACTCGACCATAAGCTGTAGGTTGCCTCGGGAAGGCACCGACCGTAGCAGACTCAGACACCTGCTCACACGCAGCATCTGAGGGAAACACGACACGACAGGGCGAGACAAAGACACAGCACGGTGAACAATATACAAGGATCCGACAGGACAGAAACGGAAGACAAGGGAAGAAATAGGGACTCTAATCAGAGGGCAAGATACGGAACAGGTGTGAAAAGATTAGATGATTGATAGGGAATAGGAACAGCTGGGAGCGGGAACGGAACGATAGAGAGAAGAGAGAGAGGGAGGGAGAGAGAAAAAAGGGAACGAACCTAATAAGACCAGCAGGGGGAAAACGAACAGAAGGGAAAGCAAAATGACAAGACAATATAAGACAAAACATGACAACTACAGCAACACAGTATGTTTTAATGAGTTACTTGGTGACGTGAATGTATTTACTATAGTTCTACCTAAACAGGATACCTTGTCTCACCGGTTCACTATTTTATTATTCTGAAATTCACTGAGTAGGATGGTCCTCCCCTTCCTTCTCCGAGGAGCCTCCACTGATCAATAGAGTTGAGAACACCAACTATCAGTCACAGGATCATTTAAATTGATGCCTTCTATAGCAACAGGCCGGTCCATTACCATTCCTTCTATAGCAACGGGCCAATCCATTACCATGCCTTCTATAGCAACGGGCCGATCCATTACTATGCCTTCTATAGCAACGGGCCGGTCCATTACCATTCCTTCTATAGCAACGGGCCGATCCATTACCATGCCTTCATTCGATCCATTACCATTCCTTCTATAGCAACGGGCCGATCCATTACCATGCCTTCTATTGCAACGGGCCGATCCATTACCATGCCTTCTATTGCAACGGGCCGATCCATTACCATGCCTTCTATAGCAACGGGCCAATCCATTACCATGCCTTCTATAGCAACGGGCCGATCCATTACCATGCCTTCTATAGCAACGGGCCGATCCATTACCATTCCTTCTATAGCAACGGGCCGATCCATTACCATGCCTTCTATAGCAACGGGCCGATCCATTACCATGCCTTCTATAGCAACGGGCCGATCCATTACCATGCCTTCTATTGCAACGGCACGATCCATTACCATGCCTTCTATTGCAACGGGCGATCCATTACCATGCCTTCCATTATATGCCTTCTATAGCAACGGGCCAATCCATTACCTTCTATAGCAAATACCATGCCTTCTATAGCAACGGGCGATCCATTACCATTCCTTCTATAGATCCATTACCATGCCTTCTATTGCAACGGGCCGATCCATTACCATTCCTTCTATAGCAACGGGCCGATCCATTACCATGCCTTCTATAGCAACGGGCCGATCCATTACCATGCCTTCTATTGCAACGGCACGATCCATTACCATGCCTTCTATAGCAACGGGCCGATCCATTACCATGCCTTCTATAGCAACGGGCCGATCCAATACCATGCCTTCTATAACAACGGGCCGATCCATGACCATTCCTTCTATAGCAACGGGCCGATCCATTACCATGCCTTCTATAGCAATGGGCCGATCCATTACCATGCCTTCTATAGCAACGGGCCGATCCATTACCATGCCTTCTATAGCAACGGGCCGATCCATTACCATGCCTTCTATAGCAACGGGCCGATCCATTACCATGCCTTCTATAGCAACGGGCCGATCCATTACCATGCCTTCTATAGCAACGGGCCGATCCATTACCATGCCTTCTATAGCAACGGGCCGATCCATTACCATGCCTTCTATAGCAACGGGCCGATCCATTACGATCCATTACCATGCCTTCTATAGCAACGGGCCGATCCATTACCATGCCTTCTATAGCAACGGGCCGATCCATTACCATGCCTTCTATAGCAACGGGCCGATCCATTACCATGCCTTCTATAGCAACGGGCCGATCCATTACCATCCCTTCTATAGCAACGGGCCGATCCATTACCATGCCTTCTATAGCAACGGGCCGATCCATTACCATGCCTTCTATAGCAACGGCTTGGGACTCAGAACAGAATAACATCAACAGAACAAAGTGACAGGCGTGGTTTGAGTCAGAGAAACATCACATTGGGGTCCAGAAAGTGGCTTTTCAGTTGAATGCATTCAGTTGTACAAATGACGAGGTATCCCCCTTTCCCCTTTATTATCTGATAACTGCATTTCGGTGCACTGATCACACCAGTCACCATCCCTCCTCCTGATCACTG
The DNA here is from genome assembly GCF_021184085.1 of Oncorhynchus gorbuscha. Lineage (NCBI taxonomy): Eukaryota > Metazoa > Chordata > Actinopteri > Salmoniformes > Salmonidae > Oncorhynchus > Oncorhynchus gorbuscha. The sequence continues at coordinate 40,086,533 of NC_060194.1, read as the reverse complement.
ATCACACCAGTCACCATCCCTCCCCCTGATCACTGATCACACCAGTCACCATCCCTCCTCCTGATTACTGATCACACCAGTCACCATCCCTCCTCCTGATTACTGATCACACCAGTCACCATCCCTCCTCCTGATCACTGATCACACCAGTCACCATCCCTCCTCCTGATCACTGATCACACCAGTCACCATCCCTCCTCCTGATCAATCACACCAGTCACCATCCCTCCTCCCGATCACTCACACCAGTCACCATCCCTCCTCCCGATCACTCACACCAGTCACCATCCCTCCTCCCGATCACTCACACCAGTCACCATCCCTCCTCCTGATCACTGATCACACCAGTCACCATCCCTCCTCCTGATCATTCACACCAGTCACCATCCCTCCTCCCGATCACTCACACCAGTCACCATCCCTCCTCCCGATCACTCACACCAGTCACCATCCCTCCTCCCGATCACTCACACCAGTCACCATCCCTCCTCCCGATCACTCACACCAGTCACCATCCCTCCTCCCGATCACTGATCACACCAGTCACCATCCCTCCTCCCGATCACTGATCACACCAGTCACCATCCCTCCTCCCGATCACTGATCACACCAGTCACCATCCCTCCTCCCGATCACTGATCACACCAGTCACCATCCCTCCTCCTGATCACTGATCACACCAGTCACCATCCCTCCTCCTGATCATTCACACCAGTCACCATCCCTCCTCCTGATCACTGATCACACCAGTCACCATCCCTCCTCCTGATCATTCACACCAGTCACCATCCCTCCTCCCGATCACTCACACCAGTCACCATCCCTCCTCCCGATCACTGATCACACCAGTCACCATCCCTCCTCCTGATCACTGATCACACCAGTCACCATCCCTCCTCCCGATCACTCACACCAGTCACCATCCCTCCTCCCGATCACTCACACCAGTCACCATCCCTCCTCCCGATCACTGATCACACCAGTCACCATCCCTCCTCCTGATCACTGATCACACCAGTCACCATCCCTCCTCCCGATCACTCACACCAGTCACCATCCCTCCTCCCGATCACTCACACCAGTCACCATCCCTCCTCCTGATCACTGATCACACCAGTCACCATCCCTCCTCCCGATCACTCACACCAGTCACCATCCCTCCTCCCGATCACTCACACCAGTCACCATCCCTCCTCCTGATCACTGATCACACCAGTCACCATCCCTCCTCCCGATCACTCACACCAGTCACCATCCCTCCTCCTGATCATTCACACCAGTCACCATCCCTCCTCCCGATCACTCACACCAGTCACCATCCCTCCTCCCGATCACTCACACCAGTCACCATCCCTCCTCCTGATCACTGATCACACCAGTCACCATCCCTCCTCCTGATCACTGATCACACCAGTCACCATCCCTCCTCCTGATCACTGATCACACCAGTCACCATCCCTCCTCCTGATCACTGATCACACCAGTCACCATCCCTCCTCCCGATCACTCACACCAGTCACCATCCCTCCTCCCGATCACTCACACCAGTCACCATCCCTCCTCCTGATCACTGATCACACCAGTCACCATCCCTCCTCCTGATCACTCACACCAGTCACCATCCCTCCTCCCGATCACTCACACCAGTCACCATCCCTCCTCCCGATCACTCACACCAGTCACCATCCCTCCTCCTGATCACTGATCACACCAGTCACCATCCCTCCTCCTGATCACTCACACCAGTCACCATCCCTCCTCCTGATCACTGATCACACCAGTCACCATCCCTCCTCCTGATCACTGATCACACCAGTCACCATCCCTCCTCCTGATCACTCACACCAGTCACCATCCCTCCTCCTGATCACTGATCACACCAGTCACCATCCCTCCTCCTGATCACTGATCACACCAGTCACCATCCCTCCTCCTGATCACTGATCACACCAGTCACCATCCCTCCTCCTGATCACTGATCACACCAGTCACCATCCCTCCTCCTGATCACTCACACCAGTCACCATCCCTCCTCCTGATCACTGATCACACCAGTCACCATCCCTCCTCCTGATCACTGATCACACCAGTCACCATCCCTCCTCCCACACTCACACCAGTCACCATCCCTCCTCCCGATCACTCACACCAGTCACCATCCCTCCTCCTGATCACTGATCACACCAGTCACCATCCCTCCTCCTGATCACTCACACCAGTCACCATCCCTCCTCCCGATCACTCACACCAGTCACCATCCCTCCTCCCGATCACTCACACCAGTCACCATCCCTCCTCCTGATCACTGATCACACCAGTCACCATCCCTCCTCCTGATCACTCACACCAGTCACCATCCCTCCTCCCGATCACTCACACAAGTCACCATCCCTCCTCCCGATCACTGATCACACCAGTCACCATCCCTCCTCCTGATCACTCACACCAGTCACCATCCCTCCTCCCGATCACTCACACAAGTCACCATCCCTCCTCCCGATCACTCACACCAGTCACCATCCCTCCTCCCGATCACCATCCCTCCTCCCGATCACTGATCACACCAGTCACCATCCCTCCTGATCACCTCACCAGTCACCATCCCTCCTCCCGATCACTCACACCAGTCACCATCCCTCCTCCCGATCACTCACACCAGTCACCATCCCTCCTCCTGATCACTCACACCAGTCACCATCCCTCCTCCCGATCACTCACACAAGTCACCATCCCTCCTCCCGATCACTCACACAAGTCACCATCCCTCCTCCCGATCACTCACACCAGTCACCATCCCTCCTCCCGATCACTCACACAAGTCACCATCCCTCCTCCCGATCACTCACACCAGTCACCATCCCTCCTCCCGATCACTCACACCAGTCACCATCCCTCCTCCTGATCACTGATCACACCAGTCACCATCCCTCCTCCTGATCACTCACACCAGTCACCATCCCTCCTCCTGATCACTGATCACACCAGTCACCATCCCCTCCTCCTGATCATCCCTCCTCCTGATCACACACCAGTCACCATCCCTCCTCCTGATCACTGATCACACCAGTCACCATCCCTCCTCCTGATCACTGATCACACCAGTCACCATCCCTCCTCCTGATCACTCATACCAGTCACCATCCCTCCTCCTGATCACTGATCACACCAGTCACCATCCCTCCTCCTGATCACCATCCCTCCTCCTGATCACTGATCACACCAGTCACCATCCCTCCTCCTGATCACTGATCACACCAGTCATCCCTCCTCCCGATCACTCACACCAGTCACCATCCCTCCTCCCGATCACTCACACCAGTCACCATCCCTCCTCCTGATCACTGATCACACCAGTCACCATCCCTCCTCCTGATCACTCACACCAGTCACCATCCCTCCTCCTGATCACTCACACAAGTCACCATCCCTCCTCCCGATCACTGATCACACCAGTCACCATCCCTCCTCCTGATCACTCACACCAGTCACCATCCCTCCTCCCGATCACTCACACAAGTCACCATCCCTCCTCCCGATCACTCACACCAGTCACCATCCCTCCTCCCGATCACTCACACAAGTCACCATCCCTCCTCCCGATCACTGATCACACCAGTCACCATCCCTCCTCCTGATCACTCACACCAGTCACCATCCCTCCTCCCGATCACTCACACCAGTCACCATCCCTCCTCCCGATCACTCACACCAGTCACCATCCCTCCTCCTGATCACTCACACCAGTCACCATCCCTCCTCCCGATCACTCACACAAGTCACCATCCCTCCTCCCGATCACTCACACAAGTCACCATCCCTCCTCCCGATCACTCACACCAGTCACCATCCCTCCTCCCGATCACTCACACAAGTCACCATCCCTCCTCCCGATCACTCACACCAGTCACCATCCCTCCTCCCGATCACTCACACCAGTCACCATCCCTCCTCCTGATCACTGATCACACCAGTCACCATCCCTCCTCCTGATCACTCACACCAGTCACCATCCCTCCTCCTGATCACTGATCACACCAGTCACCATCCCTCCTCCTGATCACTGATCACACCAGTCACCATCCCTCCTCCTGATCACTCACACCAGTCACCATCCCTCCTCCTGATCACTGATCACACCAGTCACCATCCCTCCTCCTGATCACTGATCACACCAGTCACCATCCCTCCTCCTGATCACTCACACCAGTCACCATCCCTCCTCCTGATCACTGATCACACCAGTCACCATCCCTCCTCCTGATCACTCACACCAGTCACCATCCCTCCTCCCGATCACTGATCACACCAGTCACCATCCCTCCTCCTGATCACTCACACCAGTCACCATCCCTCCTCCCGATCACTCACACAAGTCACCATCCCTCCTCCCGATCACTCACACCAGTCACCATCCCTCCTCCCGATCACTCACACAAGTCACCATCCCTCCTCCCGATCACTGATCACACCAGTCACCATCCCTCCTCCTGATCACTCACACCAGTCACCATCCCTCCTCCCGATCACTCACACCAGTCACCATCCCTCCTCCCGATCACTCACACCAGTCACCATCCCTCCTCCTGATCACTCACACCAGTCACCATCCCTCCTCCCGATCACTCACACAAGTCACCATCCCTCCTCCCGATCACTCACACAAGTCACCATCCCTCCTCCCGATCACTCACACCAGTCACCATCCCTCCTCCCGATCTCCTCCTGATCACTGATCACACCAGTCACCATCCCCTCCTCCCGATCACTCACACCAGTCACCATCCCTCCTCCTGATCACTCACACCAGTCACCATCCCTCCTCCTGATCACTGATCACACCAGTCACCATCCCTCCTCCTGATCACTCACACCAGTCACCATCCCTCCTCCTGATCACTGATCACACCAGTCACCATCCCTCCTCCTGATCACTGATCACACCAGTCACCATCCCTCCTCCTGATCACTCACACCAGTCACCATCCCTCCTCCTGATCACTGATCACACCAGTCACCATCCCTCCTCCTGATCACTGATCACACCAGTCACCATCCCTCCTCCTGATCACTGATCACACCAGTCACCATCCTCCTCCTGATCACTGATCACACCAGTCACCATCCCTCCTCCTGATCACTCACACCAGTCACCATCCTCCTCCTGATCACTCACACCAGTCACCATCCCTCCTCCTGATCACTGATCACACCAGTCACCATCCCTCCTCCTGATCCTCACACCAGTCACCATCTCCTCCCGATCACTCACACCAGTCACCATCCCTCCTCCCGATCACGATCACCAGTCACCATCCCTCCTCCTGATCACTGATCACACCAGTCACCATCCCTCCTCCCGATCACTCACACCAGTCACCATCCCTCCTCCCGATCACTCACACAAGTCACCATCCCTCCTCCCGATCATCACTCACACAAGTCACCATCCCTCCTCCCGATCACTCACACAAGTCACCATCCCTCCTCCTGATCACTCACACCAGTCACCATCCCTCCTCCCGATCACTCACACCAGTCACCATCCCTCCTCCCGATCACTCACACCAGTCACCATCCCTCCTCCTGATCACTGATCACACCAGTCACCATCCCTCCTCCTGATCACTGATCACCAGTCACCATCCCTCCTCCTGATCACTCACACCAGTCACCATCCCTCCTCCCGATCACTCACACAATCACCTCCTCCCTCCCTGATCTCCCGATCACTCACACAAGTCACCATCCCTCCTCCCGACACCAGTCACCATCCCTCCTCCTGATCACTGATCACACCAGTCACCATCCCTCCTCCTGATCACTCACACCAGTCACCATCCCTCCTCCCGATCACTCACACCAGTCACCATCCCTCCTCCCGATCACTCACACCAGTCACCATCCCTCCTCCTGATCACTGATCACACCAGTCACCATCCCTCCTCCTGATCACTCACACCAGTCACCATCCCTCCTCCCGATCACTCACACAAGTCACCATCCCTCCTCCCGATCACTCACACAAGTCACCATCCCTCCTCCCGATCACTCACACAAGTCACCATCCCTCCTCCCGATCACTCACACAAGTCACCATCCCTCTTCAGATTGAACTAATCAAATTTAACTAATCAAGAGCTTTATGATTAGTTGATTTGAGGGATGTTAGTGTAATGTTGGAACAAAAGCCTGCACGCCCAATGGCTTTCCAGGTTCAGTACTGAAGAACATTGCGGCCTAGACTGTAGCCTAAAAATGGATTCACTTCGGAAATGTGCACAGGAAAAACAGTGGTCATTGCCAGTATTGAGATGGCAACGCCCTGAAACGATAAGCTAGGCTTTGGCATCTTTGGAAAGGCATTATTATTAAGGGTCTTCATATTCATACACTTCACCAACTCTTATCTTTCAGCACCCAGACAACATCTTTAGCTAAATATTTCTCCAGAAATAAATATGTCTCCAGCAACCCAAGCTTTAACCCATGTGATGTTGTGAAGTGATAGTAATTGTGGCCGTAACTTCTTGCCCCGTCAACAGTGACACCTTAGATCACTCTGATGAAAATGTCTTGGGGTGGAAATTCAATATTGATCGTAAAATCTAAAGATAGTTCCCAAAGGGTCAAGGGATCATTTCTCTGAGCATTTGATACATAGAAGATCTGGCATATAAGGCAATTCTACTGCCATTGAAAACCATTAACTTGAACTATAAAGCATTGTTGTCATGGTTTTAAGGCCTCATAAACTGTTTTCTAATCACCGCCACTGTGTCACATCTGCTCCTGCCACGCCCTTTAGTGCTCATCCGGTGTCTCCTTGACCTGCCACCACTCCCCCAGTGCTCTCTCCCTTTCCCTCTCTCTGTGTGTGTGTGTGTGTGTGTGTGTGTGTGTGTGTGTGTGTGTGTGTGTGTGTGTGTGTGTGTGTGTGTGTGTGTGTGTGTGTGTGTGTGTGTGTGTGTGTGTGTGTGTGTGTGTGTGTGTGTGCGTGTGTGCGTGTGCGTGGGATTGTGTGGGCGGAGACAGGTGTGCTGGAGTCAGAGCAGATCCCCACCAGCTGCAACCTGTTCCATAATCAAGACCTCTACAAATACTCAGTCCTGCCACTTCCACACTGCCAGATCGTAATCTCTGCGCAGTCAGTCCATGTTTCTAGCCGTTAGTTCCTGTTTTCCCTTGCCTGAAGCTGTTTTCCCTTGCCTGAAGCTGTTTTCCCTTGAAGCTGTTTTCCCTTGCCTGAAGCTGTTTTCCCTTGCCTGAAGCTGTTTTCCCTTGCCTGAAGCTGTTTTCCCTGCCTGAAGCTGTTTTCCCTGCCTGAAGCTGTTTTCCCTTGCCTGAAGCTGTTTTCCCTGCCTGAAGCTGTTTTCCCTTGCCTGAAGCTGTTTTCCCTTGCCTGAAGCTGTTTTCCTTTGCCTGAAGCTGTTTTCTGCCTGCCTGAAGCTGTTTTCCCTGCCTGAAGCTGTTTTCCCTGCCTGAAGCTGTTTTCCTTGCCTGAAGCTGTTTTCCTTGCCTGAAGCTGTTTTCCCTGCCTGAAGCTGTTTTCCCTGCCTGAAGCTGTTTTCCCTGCCTGAAGCTGTTTTCCCTTGCCTGAAGCTGTTTTCCCTTGCCTGAAGCTGTTTTCCCTTGCCTGAAGCTGTTTTCCCTGCCTGAAGCTGTTTTCCCTTGCCTGAAGCTGTTTTCCTGCCTGAAGCTGTTTTCCCTTGCCTGAAGCTGTTTTCCTTGCCTGAAGCTGTTTTCCTTGCCTGACACTGTT
>NC_060194.1:40065309-40078674 GCF_021184085.1 Oncorhynchus gorbuscha | reverse complement strand
CCTCTCCACTACAGTTCTGCCCGCTCTGACTCTGGTCCCTGTCTCCAGTCCGACTTCTCATCAGTCCTGCTTCTCTGTCCTGGATTCCCCACTCTACACTCCCTTGGATTCCCCTCTGGACTTGCTTACCCTGTCCCAACCCCTCTCGCTCCAGCCTCAGCCTCCGCACCTGGTTTCCTGCAACCCACCCGAACTTCCCCTTGCCTGCACTCAATCTTCCCCCTGTGTTTCAATAAATATCTTGGTTTCCTCATCCCAGTGTCCTCATCTGAGTCTGCTCTTGGGTTCACCTGTTCCGCTCCGCGTGACACTGTGAATGTTTTTGTCACGTCCTGACCTTAGTTCCTTTTTTATGTCTCTGTTTTAGTTTGGTCAGGGCGTGAGATGGGGTGAGATGGGGTGGGCATTCTATGTTTTGTGTTCAATGTTTTCTATCTCTGTGTTTGGCCTGTGTTTGGTTCCCAATCAGAGGCAGCTGGCAATCATTGTCTCTGATTGAGAACCATACTTAAGCAGCCTGTTTTCCCATTTTGAGTTGTGGGTGATTGTTTTCTGTTTTGTACCTGACAGAACTGTTGCGTTTTGTTCTACTTTTGTTTTTGTTTCAGTTTTCCGGTTATAATAAACAACATGGACACTTACCACGCTGCGCATTGGTTCGATATTTCCTACTCCTCCTCAGAAAAGGAGAATTGTTACAGTTTTGAAAACCTGGAAACGTATTTTGGCTCATCTTTATGCATTTGTGTTTTCAAATAATGACTTACAGTGTAAGGCCATTATGCTAGCATGGACTTTAGTTTCTACTGCCAATGTTTGTCAGGCCTTACCCCTACTTATCACCGCCTCTGCATCATTATGATGCAGTAATCATAGGCTATCTGTTTTTCTTGTCTCTCTCTTTCTCTCCTCTCTTCCTTCTCCTCCTCTTCTCTCTGTTGACTGGAGAAAGTGTTTGTTGACGTTTGGGCTCAGTAGAGGAGTCGTGTTATTTATGGAGCACAGCGCAACGTGATTGGCTAAAGAGAGAGATATAATTATGCCTGGCGGGACTAGCCAGTCCGGGAAATGCAGTAGGTACTGTGTGGAGTTCGCTGGTTGCTAGGCGATGGTGGTGGGTCCTGGGGTGTATGGAGAGCAGATTTTTAGACCTAAGTTGTGCTGTGGCTGTTGCCTGGTCCCCCTTCCCTGGTTAGATCCATTCACCCGTGATCCCCTATCTATTATAGCTGTGGTGCTAGCTGTCGTCATGATTCATTGGAGGGATAGTTCAAGTCTGAATCTATTTTCATGGAATTATATGGTGCAGATCTTTCCCATTTATTCTGGATTGAGGCTTGCAGATTTGTACTAATGGATTTAGGATTTACAAAAAAGATGGGCTTGGAATCTGGACACAACTCCGACTCAGCTTCCGGTTATTGGCTCATATTCCATCACACTCAGAATTTAAACTGGTAACCCTCCGGTTTCTGGCCAGTCTATCTAACCTTCAAGCTGCCACCTCAAAACATTTTACAGACTTTGATTTTGGATTAAACTATCCAATTAAATCAGTTGTATTTTTGGGTGTTTAAATAACTATTACAATGCCATAGAGTTTTATAATGGATACGATTAAAGACATGGCATTGAAATGTATCAGGATGCTCTGTCACTCCAACCTACCTGACAAGATACTGTATTCTATACTATCATTCTATTCTATCTATACTATTATTCTATTCTATACTATCATTCTATTCTATACTATATTTCTATTTGATCTATTCTATCATTCTATTCTATTATATCCTATACTATCATTATATTCTATCTATTCTATATTATTCTATCCTATTTATTCTGTGCTACCTATTCTATCATTATATTCTATACTATCATTCTATTCTATCTATTCTATACTATTCTATCCTATACTATCTATTTTATCTATTCTATGCTACCTATTCTATACTATCTATTCTATACTATTCTATCCTATACTATCTATTCTATCTATTTTATGCTACCTATTCTATCATTCTATTCTATACTATCATTCTATTATATCTATTCTACACTATTCTATCCTATACTATCTATTCTATGCTACCTATTCTATCATTCTATTCTATACTATCATTCTATTCTATCTATTCTACACTATTCTATCCTATACTATCTATTCTATGCTACCTATTATACTCTATCATTCTATTCTATACTATCATTCTATTCTATAATTCTATACTATCTATTCTATACTATAATTCTATTCTATTTATTATATTATATCTACTCTATAATATATATGCTATATATTCTATACTATCTATTCTATTCTATCTATTCTATGCTATCATTCTATTCTATCTATCGCATCTTAGTCTATGCCGCTCTGACATTGCTCATCCATATATTTATATATTATTATTCCATTCCTTACGTAGATTTGTGTGTTTCAGGTAGTTGTTGTGGAATTGGTAGATATTACTTGTTAGATATGATTGGACTGTCGGGAACTAGAAGCACAAGCATTTCGCTGCACTCGCATTAACATCTGCTACCCAGGTGTAGGTGACCAATAACATCTGCTACCCATGTGTGTGTGGTCCTTCTGTAGCTCAGTTGGTAGAGCATGGTGCTTGTAACGCCAGGGTAGTGGTTTCGATTCCCGGGACCACCCATACGTAGAATGTATGCACACATGACTGTAAGTCACTTTGGATAAAAGCGTCTGCTAAATGGCATATTATTATTATTATTATTATGTGTAGGAGACCAATAACATCTGCTACCCATGTGTAGGAGACCAATAACATCTGCTACCCATGTGTAGGAGACCAATAACATCTGCTACCCATGTGTAGGAGACCAATAACATCTGCTACCCATGTGTAGGAGACCAATAACATCTGCTACCCATGTGTAGGAGACCAATAACATCTGCTACCCATGTGTAGGAAACCAATAACATCTGCTACCCATGTGTAGGAGACCAATAACATCTGCTACCCATGTGTAGGTGACCAATAACATCTGCTACCCATGTGTAGGTGACCAATGACATCTGCTACCCATGTGTAGGAGACCAATAACATCTGCTACCCATGTGTAGGTGACCAATAACATCTGCTACCCATGTGTAGGAGACCAATAACATCTGCTACCCATGTGTAGGAGACCAATAACATCTGCTACCCATGTGTAGGAGACCAATAACATCTGCTACCCATGTGTAGGAGACCAATAACATCTGCTACCCATGTGTAGGAAACCAATAACATCTGCTACCCATGTGTAGGAGACCAATAACATCTGCTACCCATGTGTAGGTGACCAATAACATCTGCTACCCATGTGTAGGTGACCAATGACATCTGCTACCCATGTGTAGGAGACCAATAACATCTGCTACCCATGTGTAGGTGACCAATAACATCTGCTACCCATGTGTAGGAAACCAATAACATCTGCTACCCATGTGTAGGTGACCAATGACATCTGCTTCCCATGTGTAGGAAACCAATAACATCTGCTACCCATGTGTAGGTGACCAATAACATCTGCTACCCATGTGTAGGTGACCAATAACATCTGCTACCCATGTGTAGGTGACCAATGACATCTGCTTCCCATGTGTAGGAAACCAATAACATCTGCTACCCATGTGTAGGAGACCAATAACATCTGCTACCCATGTGTAGGAAACCAATAACATCTGCTACCCATGTGTAGGAAACCAATAACATTTGTTTTGAAGATTATGGGAAGGATGTCAATGTGTACCTCCTCACCCCTGTTAACTCTCCTGTTACCCTTATTCCCTATCCCCTATCCAATTACATCACCTTTACCCCCGCCCGCCTGCCCCACACCCCTCTTGACTCTGATTGGTGCTCTAAAAAGTGACCGTGTTGTAGCCCGGAATGACCTGCGCTGGTTGGCAAGTCACTCATCTGCACCATGAGATTAGTAATGTATCTACAGCAGGGAGGATGATGCGTTACGTTTCATCAACGTTAGGCTGAATTAAGCGCGGGGGCTTCCCCAAACCCAACACTACAGGATTAGTGTTAAGCGCGGGGGCTTCCCCAAACCCAACACTACAGGATTAGTGTTAAACGCGGGGGCTTCCCCAAACCCAACACTACAGGATTAGTGTTAAGCGCGGGGGCTTCCCCAAACCCAACACTACAGGATTAGTGTTGAGCGCGGGGGCTTCCCCAAACCCAACACTACAGGATTAGTGTTAAGCGCGGGGGCTTCCCCAAACCCAACACTACAGGATTAGTGTTAAGCGCGGGGGCTTCCCCAAACCCAACACTACAGGATTAGTGTTAAGCGCGGGGGCTTCCCCAAACCCAACACTACAGGATTAGTGTTAAGCGGGCGCTTCCCCAAACCCAACACTACACGATTAGTGTTAAGCGCGGGTGCTTCCCCAAACCCAACACTACAGGATTAGTGTTGAGCGCGGGGGCTTCCCCAAACCCAACACTACAGGATTAGTGTTGAGCGTGGGGGCTTCCCCAAACCCAACACTACAGAATTAGTGGAGATATGACTGTAATGTCAAGTATTATTGATGTTGACCTCTTCCTACCCTGGGACACTTAGGGGTTGTTGTTATGTTATTGCAGGGTCTGCACGGTCGATAACTGTTGTTGTTGAGTTGATGGACTCCCACAGCTGGCTTACTGTAACGTCTCTTCTCTTCAAGGCCTAATTCTGATGGATGGATGTGTATGGATTATAAATGACAATGTACCGAGATAAATACCGGAACGGGGGATTTTAGGATTCTGAGAATAGCTGTATAGCTGAATAGTGTATAATGCACTTACAACACCTGAAAAGTCAGCATCTCCAGGCGAGTTATTTTAAAAAGTTAGAATGAATTAGAATTTTGGAATGTGGAGACTGATAGATTATAGAAATATAATACTGTAGCTACATTGCAATAAATGTCCCTCCTTTATATGAATAAACTCATTACAGGGTGGTCTTGTAGAGAAGTTACGGTGCGTGGTTTCAGTAATGGGATTATGGCTGGTGTGAATAGGGCTTTCCCAGGGTTTTCCCAGGGCTTTCCTATATTATCGGGCCTGGTGACACGGCGCCGGCGGCTATCTTGGCCTTTTGAAGGGGGACAAAAGATGGGTGCTCCTAACCCCCCGCCCACCCACCATGCCTAATCCTGTCGTTATATTCATCGCATGGATGATGTGATCATATTTCTTTAATAACCACTGTATTGTCGCATGGTGACATAATGTATCATAATCCCCATCTTAATGCTGTTATTTAAAACATGTCATGGGTAATAACCATGGGAACAATAACTGGGAAATGCCTATCATATGCGTGAGGTTGAAACATTGCCTGGCCGTCATCACTACAGCTACTCTGACTTAAAGTGGTTGAGATTAGATTGAAGTTATTATAATTGACTACTTATATAACCTATTGCCTGCCGTCTTTTAGAGTCCATTTTGTTTTCTGCCCTGATTATAGGCTTTAATGCTGAAAACGTCTGTTAATTCTGATGGATTTAAGGTTGCAGTGAAGCGAACTCTGAGATACGGTAAGTAATAAGTGACGACCGAAACTCATTAAGCACAAATGTGCTACGTTTAGATGAAAGTATTTTGTCAGATGGTTTAAAAGGGGAAAAGCATGGAGACATTGAAGAATAACAGAAAGGAAAAGAATCAAGACATTGAAGAATAACAGAAAGGAAAAGCATGGAGACATTGAAGAATAACAGAAAGGAAAAGAATCAAGACATTGAAGAATAACAGAAAGGAAAAGCATGGAGACATTGAAGAATAACAGAAAGGAAAAGAATCAAGACATTGAAGAATAACAGAAAGGAAAAGAATCAAGACATTGAAGAATAACAGAAAGGAAAAGCATGGAGACATTGAAGAATAACAGAAAGGATACGCATGGAGACATTGTATTCTCTCTCTTTCAGTCTTCTGATGCTACATTGATCTGGGCTGCTGGGAACATGAACACGTATCTGGGACAAGGTCAATTCTGTCCCCAATATAAGAGAGGGAGTGCAGAGAGAATGATAGATAGAGAGAACTAGTGTGAGACATACAGACAGACAGACAGACACGCAGACAGACAGACAGACAGACACGCAGACAGACAGACAGACACGCAGACAGACAGACAGACAGACAGACAGACAGACAGACAGACAGACAGACAGACAGACAGACAGACAGACAGACAGACAGACAGACAGACAGACAGACAGACAGACAGACAGACAGACAGACAGACAGACAGACAGACAGACAGACAGACAGACAGACAGAAATAGAGAAACCTGTCACTGGCACCTACTGGGCACTTTATCCACTAATGTGACTGGGGCATCTAGTTACAGTGTGAGGCTATTTAACATGACATGGCATAGTGTCAGCCAGTGAGTGTATTTCTGATTAGGCAAGAATAACATCACTGATCAGCCTTTTCTCACATCTAATTAGTGATGCACACATGACTGTAAGTCGCTTTGGATAAAAGCGTCTGCTAAATGGCATATATTATTATTATTATTATGTGATATTAGACAGCCTATTTTGACAGGCCCTGGCCACCGTAGTTTGCTATAGGGGAAAACAGGAAGTGAGTGATAGGAGAATATGCCCTGGGAGTCGGTTGGGATGTCTGTTTTCAGTCTTTCTCAGTTAGGGGCTGATCATCAATGGATCATCGTGTTTACGACTGCAACGTTACCCTCAAATGTACTTTTTCACCTTGACCTTTCCCATCGACGAGGTAACCGTGTGTGTGCCTCACCCTTTCTCTGAATTGTCCTGAACTCGTTGTTTTAGCCTCCAGGGTTGAACAACTATTACAAACACTTACGGTTGGAGAAGACTTAATATATCCTAGTAATCACGTCTCCTAACACTAACTCCTGTTCTATCAACACTAATTCACTTAATATATCCTAGTAATCACGTCTCCTAACACTAACTCCTGTTCTATCAACACTAATTCACTTAATATATCCTAGTAATCACGTCTCCTAACACTGACTCCTGTTCTATCAACACTAATTCACTTAATATATCCTAGTAATCACGTCTCCTAGCACTAACTCCTGTTCTATCAACACTAATTCACTTAATATATCCTAGTAATCACGTCTCCTAACACTAACTCCTGTTCTATCAACACTAATTCACTTAATATATCCTAGTAATCACGTCTCCTAGCACTGACTCCTGTTCCATCAACACTAATTCACTTAATATATCCTAGTAATCACGTCTCCTAACACTAACTCCTGTTCTATCAACACTAATTCACTTAATATATCCTAGTAATCACGTCTCCTAGCACTGACTCCTGTTCCATCAACACTAATTCACTTAATATATCCTAGTAATCACGTCTCCTAACACTAACTCCTGTTCCATCAACACTAATTCACTTAATATATCCTAGTAATCACGTCTCCTAACACTGACTCCTGTTCTATCAACACTAATTCACTTAATATATCCTAGTAATCACGTCTCCTAACACTGACTCCTGTTCCATCAACACTAATTCACTTAATATATCCTAGTAATCACGTCTCCTAACACTAACTCCTGTTCTATCAACACTAATTCACTTAATATATCCTAGTAATCACGTCTCCTAGCACTAACTCCTGTTCTATCAACACTAATTCATGGGGGACTTGTATAGACTTGTATTAGCAACATGTCAACTATGACTTGATTATGAATCCCAAGTTAAAGGTTCAATGCAGCCATTTTTAGCTCCACATCAAATCCTTTCTGGGTGACAGTTAAGTAACTTACTGTCATTGTTTTCAATTCAAATGGTCACAAAGAAACAAAAATAGCTTCTTAGCAAAGAAACATTTCTCAAGCAAGAATTGAGCTACTACTGTCTGGGAGTGGTCTGAGTGGGGAGGGGAAAACTGAAAACTAGCTGTGATTGGCAGAGAGGTTTGTAAACTCTGTTTCTTATTGGTTGATTAAACTGATTTACTGCCTAGTGATACCATCCACCCCACCAAAACAGGTGGGATTTCAGGCAGTCTTTTCAAACAGCTCTTACTCTAAAAGGGCACTATCATCATTTTCAGAGTTTCACAGTATTATTTTAACCTTATAGTGTGGAAATAAGAAAACAAGAAAACCACATGTTTGACTGTACTGGAACTTCAACAACATTCATGTTTATATTCTCTCTCACCACCTCTCTCTTTCTCTTTCTCTATTTCTCTCTATTTCTCTCTCTTTCTCTCTCTCTTTCTCTTTCTCTCTCTTTCTCTCTCTTTCTCTCTTTCTCTTTCTCTCTTTCTCTCTTTCTCTCTCGTTCTCGCTCTCTTTCTCTCTCTTTCTCTCTCTTTCTTTCTCTCTTTCTCTCTCACTCTCTTTCTCTCTCTCTCGCTTTCTCTCTCTTTCTTTCTCTCTCTTTCTCTCTTTCTTTGTCTCTGTCTGTCTCTCTCTCTCTCTCTTGCTCTCTTTCTCTCTCTCTCCCTCACCACCTCTCTCTCTATTTCTCTCTCTCTCTCTTTCTCTCTCTCTCTCTTTCTCTTTCTCTCTCTTTCTCTCTCTTTCTCTCTTTCTCTTTCTCTATTTCTCTCTATTTCTCTCTCTCTCTTTCTCTCTCTCTTTCTCTTTCTCTCTCTTTCTCTCTCTTTCTCTCTTTCTCTTTCTCTCTTTCTCTCTTTCTCTCTCGTTCTCTCTCTCTTTCTCTCTCTTTCTTTCTCTCTTTCTCTCTCACTCTCTTTCTCTCGCTCGCTTTCTCTCTCTTTCTTTCTCTCTCTTTCTCTCTTTCTTTGTCTCTTGCTCTCTTTCTCTCTCTCTCCCTCACCACCTCTCTCTCTCTCTCTCTCTCTCTCTCTCTCTCTCTCTCTTTCTCTCTCTCTCTCTCTCTCTCTTTCTCTCTCTCTCTCTCTCTCTCTCTCTCTCTCTCTCTCTCTCTCTCTCTCTCTCTCTCTCTGTCAACATTGCCAAAGCAAGTGAAGTAGATAATAAACAAAAGTGAAATAAAAAAAGAAAAATGAATAGTAAACATTACACACGCTTCCCATTTTATTGGCATGAGAAAAATGTTAACATTGCCAAAGCAAGTGAAGTAGATAATAACCAAACGTTCTAAAAAAATAAAGACATTTCAAATGTCACATTATGTATAAATACAGTGTTGTAACGATGTGCAAATAGTTAAAGTACAAAAGGAGAAATAAATTAACATAAATATGGGTTGTATTTACAATGGTGTTTGTTCTTCACTGGTTGCTCTTTTCTCGTGGCAACAGATCACAAATCTTGCTGCTGTGATGAGACATTGTGGTATTTCACCCAGTAGACATGGGAGTTTATCAAAATTGGGTTTGTTTTCAAATTCTTTGTGGATCTTTGTAATCTGAGGGAAATATGTATCTCTAATATGGTCATACATTTGGCAGGAGGTTAGGAAGTGCAGCTCAGTTTCCACCTCATTTTGTGGGCAGTGTGCATATAGCATGTATTCACAGATCACTGCACCTGTACATAGCCCATCTGTAAACAGCCCATCTATCTACCTCATCCCCATACTGTATTTATTTATCTTGCTCCTTTGCACCCCAGTATCTCTACTTGCACATTCATCTTCTGCACATCTACCATTCCAGTGTTTAATTGCTATATTGTAATGTATTCACCACCATGGCCTATTGTTTTCTTTTGTTCTGTCATGTTTTGTCTTATATTGTCTTGTCATTTTGCTTTTCCTTCTGTTCGTTTTCCCCCTGCTGGTCTTTTTAGGTTCGTTCCCCTTTTTCTCTCTCCCTCTCTCTCTCTCTCTCTTCTCTCTATCGTTCCGTTCCTGCTCCCAGCTGTTCCTATTCCCCTAATCAATCATTTAGTCTTCCCACACCTGTTCCCTATCTTTTCCCCTGATTAGAGTCCCTATTTCTCCCCTTGTTTTCCGTTTCTGTCCTGTCGGATCCTTGTATATTGTTCACCGTGCTGTGTCTTTGTATCGCCCTGTCGTGTCGTGTTTCCCTCAGATGCTGCGTGGTGAGCAGGTGTCTGAGTCTGCTACGGTCAAGTGCCTTCCCGAGGCAACCTGCAGTTCATGATCGAGTCTCCAGTCTGTTCTCGTCATTACGAGTGGAATTGTTCTTTATGCTTTATTTACCGCTCCGAATTGTCTAGGAGTATTGAATATTTACTTTACTGGATTAAAGACTCTGTTTTCGCCAAGTCGCTTTTGGGTCCTCATTCACCTGCATAACAGAAGGATCCGACCAAGGAATGGACCCAGCGACTACAGACGCTCGTAACACTGCCGTCGAGATCCAAGGAGCCATGCTCGGCAGACACGAGCAGGAATTGTCTGCTGCTCGCCATGCCGTGGAGAACCTGGCCGCTCAGGTTTCCGACCTCTCTGGACAGTTCCAGAGTCTTCGTCTCGTGCCACCTGTTACTTCCTGGTCTGCCGAGCCTCCGGAACCTAGGGTTAATAACCCACCTTGCTACTCCGGGCAGCCCACGGAGTGCCGCTCCTTTCTCACCCAGTGTGATATTGTGTTCTCTCTCCAACCCAACACATACTCTAGAGAGAGAGCTCGGGTTGCTTACGTCATTTCACTCCTTACTGGCCGGGCTCGAGAGTGGGGCACAGCTATCTGGGAGGCAAGGGCTGATTGCTCTAACAATTACCAGAACTTTAAAGAGGAGATGATTCGGGTTTTTGACCGTTCAGTTTTTGGTAGGGAGGCTTCTAGGGCCCTGGCTTCCCTATGCCAAGGTGATCGATCCATAACGGATTACTCTATTGAGTTTCGCACTCTTGCTGCCTCTAGTGACTGGAACGAGCCGGCGCTGCTCGCTCGTTTTCTGGAGGGACTCCACGCAGTGGTTAAAGATGAGATTCTCTCCCGGGAGGTTCCTTCAAGTGTGGACTCTTTGATTGCTCTCGCCATCCGCATAGAACGACGGGTAGATCTTCGTCACCAGGCTCGTGGAAGAGAGCTCGCGTCAACGGTGTTTCCCTGCTCCGCATCGCAACCATCTCCCTCCTCTGGCTCAGAGACTGAGCCCATGCAGCTGGGAGGTATTCGCATCTCGACTAAGGAGAGGGAACGGAGGATCACCAACCGCCTGTGCCTCTATTGCGGACTTGCTGGACATTTTGTCAATTCATGTCCAGTAAAAGCCAGAGCTCATCAGTAAGCGGAGGGCTACTGGTGAGCGCTACTACTCAGGTCTCTCCATCTAGATCCTGTACTACTTTGTCGGTCCATCTACGCTGGACCGGTTCGGGTGCTACATGCAGTGCCTTGATAGACTCTGGGGCTGAGGGTTGTTTCATGGACGAAGCATGGGCTCGGAAACATGACATTCCTTTCAGAGAGTTAGACAAGCCTACGCCCATGTTCGCCTTAGATGGTAGTCATCTTCCCAGTATCAGATTTGAGACACTACCTTTAACCCTCACAGTATCTGGTAACCACAGTGAGACTATTTCTTTTTGATTTTTCGTTCACCTTTTACACCTGTTGTTTTGGGTCATCCCTGGCTAGTATGTCATAATCCTTCTATTAATTGGTCTAGTAATTCTATCCTATCCTGGAACGTTTCTTGTCATGTGAAGTGTTTAATGTCTGCCATCCCTCCCGTTTCTTCTGTCCCCACTTCTCAGGAGGAACCTGGCGATTTGACAGGAGTGCCGGAGGAATATCATGATCTGCGCACGGTCTTCAGTCGGTCCCGAGCCAACTCCCTTCCTCCTCACCGGTCGTATGATTGTAGTATTGATCTCCTTCCGGGGACCACTCCTCCTCGGGGTAGACTATACTCTCTGTCGGCTCCCGAACGTAAGGCTCTCGAGGATTATTTGTCTGTGTCTCTTGACGCCGGTACCATTGTGCCTTCTTCCTCTCCGGCCGGGGCGGGGTTTTTTTTTGTTAAGAAAAAGGACGGTACTCTGCGCCCCTGCGTGGATTATCGAGGGCTGAATGACATAACGGTTAAGAATCGTTATCCGCTTCCCCTTATGTCATCAGCCTTCGAGATTCTGCAGGGAGCCAGGTGCTTTACTAAGTTGGACCTTCGTAACGCTTACCATCTCGTGCGCATCAGAGAGGGGGACGAGTGGAAAACGGCGTTTAACACTCCGTTAGGTCATTTTGAGTACCGGGTTCTGCCGTTTGGTCTCGCCAATGCGCCAGCTGTTTTTCAGGCATTAGTTAATGATGTTCTGAGAGACATGCTGAACATCTTTGTTTTTGTCTATCTTGACGATATCCTGATTTTTTCACCGTCACTCGAGATTCATGTTCAGCACGTTCGACGTGTTCTCCAGCGCCTTTTAGAGAATTGTCTCTACGTGAAGGCTGAGAAGTGCTCTTTTCATGTCTCCTCCGTTACTTTTCTCGGTTCCGTTATTTCCGCTGAAGGCATTCAGATGGATTCCGCTAAGGTCCAAGCTGTCAGTGATTGGCCCGTTCCAAGGTCACGTGTCGAGTTGCAGCGCTTTCTAGGTTTCGCTAATTTCTATCGGCGTTTCATTCGTAATTTCAGTCAAGTTGCTGCCCCTCTCACAGCTCTTACTTCTGTCAAGACGTGTTTTAAGTGGTCCGGTTCCGCCCAGGAGCTTTTGATCTTCTAAAAGAACGTTTTACGTCCGCTCCTATCCTCGTTACTCCTGACGTCACTAGACAATTCATTGTCGAGGTTGACGCTTCAGAGGTAGGCGTGGGAGCCATTCTATCCCAGCGCTTCCAGTCTGACGATAAGGTTCATCCTTGCGCTTATTTTTCTCATCGCCTGTCGCCATCTGAACGCAACTATGATGTGGGTAACCGCGAACTGCTCGCCATCCGCTTAGCCCTAGGCGAATGGCGACAGTGGTTGGAGGGGGCGACCGTTCCTTTGTCGTTTGGACAGACCATAAGAACCTTGAGTACATCCGTTCTGCCAAACGACTTAATGCTCGTCAAGCTCGTTGGGCGTTGTTTTTCGCTCGTTTCGAGTTTGTGATTTCTTACCGTCCGGGTAGCAAGAACACCAAGCCTGATGCCTTATCCCGTCTTTTAGTTCTTCTGTGGCTTCTACTGATCCCGAGGGATTCTTCCTTATGGGCGTGTTGTCGGGTTGACAGTCTGGGGAATTGAAAGACAGGTTAAGCAAGCACTCACGCACACTGCGTCGCCGCGCGCTTGTCCTAGTAACTTTCTTTTCGTTCCTGTTTCCACTCGTCTGGCTGTTCTTCAGTGGGCTCACTCTGCCAAGTTAGCTGGTCATCCCGGTGTTCGAGGCACTCTTGCTTCTATTCGCCAGCGCTTTTGGTGGCCGACTCAGGAGCGTGACACGCGCCGTTTCGTGGCTGCTTGTTCGG